>NC_056500.1:41908500-41967539 GCF_014905685.2 Nematolebias whitei
ACCGTTTACACCTGTCCACAGTCGCACCGTTTACACCTGTCCACAGTTCGCACTGTTTACACCTGTCCACAGTCGCACCGTTTACACCTGTCCACAGTTCGCACGGGCTCGACTCGCCATCACAATCAAAGAGTCCAGAGTCACTATAAAACCAATCTGCATAACGTGCAGAAAGTAAATCTTTCTGTTCCCATTCAATTATGAGATTCCATGTCTTTTCTCAAGAATGGAAATCATTCACATATTTCTTCTTTTACTTTTTAGCTTAATCAGCTTAAGTTTTATGGTGAAGTATTGAGGTTATACACCTCTTGCCATATTCAATGTTCTCTGCTAACTCGATTGCCATGTCCAGAGAAAAAGAATGATGATAAAATACGTCACATATGAGATACTTCTGTTTCAGTTGTTTTTTTTTTTGTGGTTTTTTTGTGGTTTGGCAAGAGGTTATATAGAGGTTCAGCTTTTATTTTGATAGTCCACTTCTGCTTTTCGGCAAGGAATTTGCAAACTAGCTAAATATTTAGGTTTGAGCTAAATATTTAACTTGCAAGTTAAGTATTTAGCTAGCAAGTTAAATATTTAGGGCTGAGCTAAATATTTAGTTAGCAAATTAAATGTTTGTTTTGGAAATTAAATGTTTAGCTTGGAAATTTAATATTTAGGTCCGAACTAAATATTTAGTTAGCAAATTAAATATTTAGTTTAAGAATTAAATGTTTAGCAGGGCAGCACGGTGACACAACTGGTAGAGCTGCTGCCTCTCAGCAAGCAGGTCCTTGGTTCAAACCCCGGTCCAGGGGCCTTTCTGGGTGGAGTTTGCATGTTCTCTCCGTGCATGCGTGGGTTTTCTCCAGGTGCTCCAGTTTCCTCCCACAGACCAAAAACATGCATGTTAGACTGATTGATAACGCTAAATTGTCCCTAGGTGTGAGTGAGAGAGTGAATGGTTGTTTGTCTCGTTTGTCTCTATGTGTCCCTGTGATGGACTTGCGACCCGTCCAGGGTGTACCCCGCCCCTCGCACAGTGATGGCTGGACATGGGCACCGGCGACCCCCGTGACCCAAAATGGAAGAAGCGGGTAAAAGATAATGGATGGATGGATGGATGGATGGATGGATGGATGGATGTTTAGCTTAGAAATTACATGTTTAGCTTGGACAATAAAAGTTCAGTTCAGTTTGGAACTTAAATGTTTAGTTTTCGAAATAAATATTTAGCTTGGAAATTAAAATTTTAATTTGCAGCTAAATATTTAGTTCACTAACTAAATATTTAATTTGCAAGTTAAATATTTAGTTTGTAAATTAAACATTTAGCTTGGCCATAAGCATTTATTTTGTAAACTATATATTTAATGTGGATCTAAATATTTAGCTTGTGTTCATTTAACGTGCAAGTTAAGTATTTAGTTTGTAAACTAAATGTTTAGCTTGTAAACTAAATATTTAATTTGGGACTATGACATTTATAAATGTATGAATAACATGGTTAAAATATGACTTTGAAACAAAAAACTATTTTTTCCTTACGAAAGGCTAAATAAACCAAAAATATTGCTGTTAATTTTTGACTGTGTAACCTCACAAACGGCACCCCATAATTAGGTTTTTCTTTTTTGAATAAAGCTATTCTGAATAGACTTTAAGTTAAGTTGAAAATAAAATAATTTGCGTTTACTGGGGCCATTGTGGTAATTTTAGAAGATTACCCTGATAAGAAAATGTTTTTGTAGTAAACAATCCCCTCTTTTCTCAGCGGGACGACTAAATAAACTTCCATAGACACTAAAATTATATAAAACTTTAAAGACAAACTGCTGTGAAGTGGGTCTGTTTGTAAGAAAACAAGTGAACACCACAGTGAACAGACGCGAGCGAGGACATTACTCGTTACATAAACTGAATGGCTCTAATGTGATTTGTTCTACAGCAGGGGATACACACACACACACACACACCATTTCTTTCTGGTAGAAAAGCATAAAAGGCATTTATTGCTGGTCTCAATATTTGTAAGCACTAAAACACCCATTAGTCTTCTGTTTCTAGTGCATTCTTTTATTTGTATTCATTTCTTGCTGCAGCTTCAGAAAAAGCCACTCCCAGAATATACATCAAGCTGTGCAGCTCAGTTAGCGCGCTGTGACTTTTGGTAGCATTACATCGTACAACGAAGACAAAGACTGCAAAAAATATATAATAATAATAATAATAATGAAAAATCTGAAATGTTTCTCTGTAGACAACAATATGATTTTGGCTAAATGAGAGCCACGCCTTCGATAATTCAGACAAGCTTCACACAAAACATTTTGAAACGTTTAAACGGGTCAAAAACTGTTGGGCTTTGTGTGACAGAACTGGTGTTTTGACATTTTTAACGATTTCGACTAAACCACATTTTAAATTCCTGATTTTCATTTGTTTCTGATTTTCCAAAGTTGTAGCTGCCATCTTTTCCTTCCCACAGTTTCCCCACCTTTTACTAAAGCTATGTATCACAGAGTATATCGCATGTGTGCTGTAGGGCTGACAGTTCCTCATCAGAGTGCACAACCAAACCCTCACTGACTCTGAAGTGGCTCTTCAAAGCTGCGAGTGAAGGATTTTTAAACGTGTCTCTTGTTCTTAGCTTAACATCACACGCGTGTGAGAGTTCATGTGTGACCCATCAGACTCGTTTTCTTACAGTACAAGAATTATTTTTTTATGATTAATGGTTGATGCTGACTTTTTACTCTGCGTTTCTATCTGCAATGAGATAGACTCATGAATCCCTAATCAGGATAATCACTGTGAACAAAAAAATCACTGTAATGCCACTTGACTGTTGATGTGTGCTGCTGATCTCATGCTGCTGATTTATTGATGCTGCTGTATTCATGCATGCTCATCTGCTCACACAGACTCATGTTCGTGCTGCTGTTGTTCGGCATGTTTTTTTCTACTACTAGTGCTTAGTGTATTCTTAGTTTATTGTATTTCTTAGTTCATATCTTAGATCTTATTACTGCTTTTCTTTACATGTTAATACTTTTGTTGGATGTAACTGGGACCCTGTGCACACAATTTTGTTCCACCACATGTACCACATGAGGTGTGTATGACAAATAAAGAAACCTTGACTTGACCTTGAAATCTTAAAAAAAAGTTATCTTAGTTTTAGTTTATATTATTAAGCGGTTAAACCCCCTGACAAAATAATAAATTATTTGCCTAAAAAAGGTTAAAATTTGATTTAATAGCAAAATAGCTTAAAAGAATAATCCACTGAACATTTACTTATTGCTGTTCTTCTTGTAAACAGAAAGCTTGACTGTAAATAACCCAACATGTTTTGTATAAAACTTCTTTTTCCAAATTCAGTTGTTCAAGATGTTTAATTAATTAATGGGAAAATTAATTGTTACTTTAACTGCAGAAAGCTTTATTCAAATATTCAAGCAATATTTTAGCACATCTGTATTATTGTACATTGTATGGGTTAATATTCACGTCAAAAGAAATGTTTATTTTATACGTTTACACTTTGCGGCCCTTCTGATTAACGACAAACCCAAATAAAAATATAACCCATGGAACTCTAAGGCTTCATGTTGACTTTACCTGAACTGATATTAAATGTGTTCATCAAATGTTTTCAGTGAATGTGTGTGTTATCTGTAGGCACTTGACCTGCTCAGGGGTGAAAACTAATACTGGTCTCGCCTCTGCAGGTACGACATGATGCTGTCCTGCTGGAACCACGACCCTTTAAAAAGGCCTTCCTTTAGGAAACTGGTGGAGAGAACCGAACTGCTGCTCTCTGAAAATACCAAGAACGTAAGCAGCAAAAATGAAACACTTACTTTCAGCGGATGATATGCATTCCTTCAAGGAATGCTAGGCCTTTATTTTTTCTTAAATATTTTGTGTTTTGGACTGAGAAGGTGCACATGTAACTGATTTTGTGGCTGTGTGTGTGTTATCCTTCAGGTGTACTTAAGGCTGAGCAACACTCCAGGTGCTTCAGAGCAGCAGAGGGCACCATCACGACGGCTGAGCTCAGTCTGCAGTACCACGGCCCCAACGCAGCCTCTGCTGCAGAATACAGTTGATGTCTTCCTGGACTACGTCTAACACACACACACACACAAACACACACACCTCGCTTCATTCTGAACAGCATTATCTTTTTAAAGTAAATCCTAAATGCTGGCCCTCCTGCGGCTCACACACTGTACATACGAGCACTCAGCCTCTAACTACTCATTGCTGTATCGATCTCTGTGGTAGGTATTTCAGGTGCACGTCTATATAAAGCAAACTCCAGCACTAACAGGCCATCAGATACACCATCGTGAGCCATGAGAGGAGGAGGGCTGGCTCACACTCAGCCTTACATTACATCTTAAGATGCTTTGGGGACAAATAAAGATGAAAGTACATGTACATATACATGACAAAGGCAAAATGATGTCTGAGTGTGGAATAAATGAGCGGTGCTCATCACTAGAGTCTACATTTTGTGGAAAATACCCTTTGCATTGTACAGGACTGGATTTGAGATCTTGGGAATTTTTTTTTTTTATCTTTCTTTTGGCAAACATTATTATCCAAAACATCACATCCTAAACTGGTCATTTTCACTGGATTTGTAAGAGATTTTTGTAAATAGGCCTTTGAACAGTGTCTTTAACCTGAAACCAGTGAGCCATAAAAACAGCATGTAAGCAGTTATCCAGAATAGAAATCAAATCAACTTAAAGCCATAAGTTACATAAACACTGATTCCCACCTGCGTGTTGTAGCTGCAAATACTGTGAATAACTGGTTCATTGCTGTATGTTTATCATGGATGATCCCTTTAGCAAAGGCCAAGATTTTAGGACTGATTGTGTGCTTTTTGTTGTCACATGTATGCAATGTAAATATAATAGAGACGTGCCTTTAGATGTTTGTTTTGTTAACAATGGATGCATTGTTCCCTGACTGTTACATGTGGGAAAGATGGATGGAGAAGAACCTCTGCCCTCTGGTTTTGAAATACGTACTTGCAGTTTTGATACAGATGGTTGACTTGTAATAATAAAGAAAGCACCTGTGATGGTGAAATCAACTACTCGGTGCCAGTTTCCATTGTCTTCTTAGTTGTTTATTTGTGAAATGACAAAACTGATGCTGGAGACAGAGTTTTCATTATGCCAAAAAGAATTAAAACCTTTAACGCCATCATCTAAATTCATGCTCAATAAGCAAGGTAAAAATCCAACAATGTTCAGTCAGGTCTGGACGGTTTCTTTTTTGCTGAGACGTTTCGTCCTTCATCCCAAGAACTTCTTCAATCTGAGGAGTCACCAAACAAAATTGATTCCCACAAACAGCAATACCGTTTAACACCATCGTTTACTTGCAGCTCATAGTGAAGCTCTTTCTCGGCTTGGACCGAAAACCTCACTCTGTGACTGGACGTTGGACTTCCTGTCAGGAAAACAACAATTTGTGTTGATAGTAAGACTTCACACCCCATCAAAAGAGACCAGGAGTACCTCAAGGATGTGTACTTAGTCCTTTACTGTTCACTCTGTTTTAACACCACTATTGTTAAATTGAGCACAAACCAGTTTAAATTTGCTGACGACACAATAGCGACTAAACTCAGCTGCACTGATTATGAAACACCAAGAGTTGAAATTAAATAAAATGAAATAACTTCAAGCTTATAAAAGTCCAGTCAACTTTAAAGTGATTTTCTGTTAAATAATTATCAATAGTTAGCGCCTTCCCAGCAGTCAGAGCACAGAGGGTCGAGAAAGAGGCATAAGTCCTTGCTTGGCTAATATTTAGCTAAGTGAGGCAGTTTTTTTTTTTCAAGATTATAAAACAACTTTTTCAAAAAGAAAATACGTGTGAAAGAACACTATTAGGTATTAATGTTTACTATTAGGGTATTAGAACAATATTAGTTAATATTAAAACTTTACACTTTTTCAGTTTTATTTTGTTGCTGTTTTTGTAACCGAATGTCTTTTGCTGCACAAATGATCCTGTAACGTGTGATTATGGCTGAATCACAGAAAAAGAAAGCCTTTAATTCTAGTAACAATAGCATCGCCTTCCTGCTACTTTCCTTCTTAAGCTCTATGGAAGAATAGAGCTCATGCTGCTGATTATCTCATGCTGCTGATCATCTCCTGCAGCTGTATTCATTCAGAGCCATCTGCTCACCAGACTCGTGTTCGTGCTGCTGTTGTTGCGCCGTATTGTTTTACATTATTAGTGTTAGCGTATATCTTAGCTCTTTCAGCGTACTGTTTGTCATATATATCTTAGATCCTTACTGTTTCTTTTCATACTTTATATTTTGCTATTTTTGGGTGTAACTAGGACCATGTACATAATTTTGTAACATTTCGTACATGTGATGGAAATGACAAAATAAACTTGAACTTGAAACAGCAAGGATGAACTTCGCTTTTCACACAAAGATTTATTTTGGCTTTGTTTAATAAATAATGGCAAGATATTGCTCATCACTTGGTTAAATATTTTTTCAACCTGTTAAAAGCAGTTAAATCCCTTTTATTAGACGCTGTTACATAAAACTCTAGAATTAAGAGGGTCTAGTCCACCCAATGACTTTATGAAGATGCCAGGAAAAAGTCCCGAGTATGTGGGAAATATTCCTTACGCCACACATAAGTAGAGACAGACCAATAAGGTTTTCTCTGTAGTGGATATTAAAATAATTACTTTTATAATACCGTAAAAATTGTTTGCTCTACCGCTAACAAAATCTGTTCAGCCTCCTGCCAATAAAACGGACTATAAAAGTTCATGACTCAATCCGTTTGTGCAACAGCTTCATTTCTCTGTTGAATCCTCAGTAACACAACACACCACTTGACTAAAGAAAAGTAGTTTTGTTTTATTATACATGTGAGTATACTGCAAATAAAAACACATTTTCTTGGTAAAAACACGCCATAACCTAAAATAAATCAGAGCAAAGGTGCCAAATGATATATTTGCAACTGTTTTTATTTTCATGTTGACCAAGAAAGGACAGGGAGGGTTATATTTGCAAACATTTTGCTTCAAAATATTGATTATTATTACATTTGACTTTGGGGTAGATAAAGGAGCACAGTTGAGCGAAGAAGGGATATACATACGTACAGTACAGGTAAGCATAGCACCATGTTACACTGAATACTGGTGTTTTTAGCTTGGTGTTTGTGTACAGAATTATACTAGTCTTCTAATAAAATGGTGTTTGAAAAGAAAGGAAACGGTTGGTGTATTGATGTGGAAATCAGGGAGGAAGGGGGTGCCTGTCTGTCTTTTTGTCTCATCAATGCCATCCCATCCCAACTATCCAAGACATCACTATTCAACAGCTTTCAAACCCTCTTCCTCCCCAGAGCAGATGTCAAAACACACATTGGAAAACTAAACATCTGTAATGGTGCAACATTCAACATTTCTCACAATACAAAACCAGTAAATTAAAAAAAAAAAAAAAGGATTGTATTTCAGATTCTGCACGTGGAATCTTGTGGTGCAAATGATTTTCTTCCACATGCCTCCGTCCCCTTCCTTCATAACAAAGCCATAATTTAAAGTTACAACATCCATTAGTCTTTAGATCAACCTTTACAATCTTTGGGCTGGGTATCAGTGGCACAAAATAGATTCATTTCAGTACTACTCTTTAGAGGGACACATAAAACTATAGTCTCTTTATCTGCTATGTGACAGGTGGAAGACCCTTGTTAATATTTATTCTACTTCTTATTTGAGGACAAACTCTAGAAAAAATTGTCTATTTAACCTTTTATTAATTCTTCTTAGGATTAGTGTTTGATTAGGAGTCTGTCCCCTATTTATTTATTCTAGTCTGATAGTAAACCAGTGGTCTGCATTGCCCAACATCCATACTTTTCCGCTCTCACGTATCGTTTCATATGAAAATAGAATGGGTTACAGTGACAGGTACCACACATGCAAAGTCTCACACGAGAGGAGCCGTCTCCCACGCAGGCGCACGACACACGGCCCTACACAAGGAGCACGCGCTGGAAAATTACATTTTTATATACTGCAACGCAAGAACTGATTGGCTATCTCCAGGGGGGGACGCCAATACTGACCCCGCCCCTGAGTGATACAAGATCAAGGAAAGGAGATGTATATACACACACACACACACACACACACACACACACACGAGCGCCCACACGCGCCATCTTTCCAACACTCGCATTCTGAACGCTCCTCTGCCAGCGATTACACTCCTCCACTCCGAGGCTTTTCAGTTTGATATGGCTTATCACTGTCGTGCACACACCGAGCCAAGATCCATTACTGTCTTTACAGCTGGACCGCGGCCCAGTCCTGGTTTCAACTGCGGTTTGAGAACTGAGAAACGAGCGAACCCGACTGCATGAGGGTTTTGCTTTTGAATTTCTGGGGCCAAGGAAGAGGAAGAATGGTGAATGGCAAAGTAGACCAGGAAAGATGTTGGTAGAAATCCAAACTTGCTGGAAAAACAGAAGCCAGTTTTTCTCTGAACAGCTCTATTCACATTTTTAACCTCGTTTCTGTGTTCTGATCCTTCGCTGATAAGGAAACAAAAAGGCGATTCTTTGTTTTTGTTTTTAAGATCTAGGTCAAATCTTTCCACTTAGGGGCCGCGCTCCTCACAACACAAGTTCCTCTGGTCTTTGCAGCATCGCGGTCTAACCCTTCCTGGTCTGGCTCCAGACTGAGGCAGAAGAAAAAACACTTTTCACATTCCTGAGAGGACAAGTACCATCCAGCAACTTCAAACCTTTTTACTAAGTCTAACGTTTTAAGACACAAGGGGCAACCGGCGCGCACACGCTCGCAAACTACAGGCGCACTCATGCTCCGTCATGCACACGAGGATTGTATTCTCAAAAAAGTACACGTTAGCTCACAGAATCACACCACAGACTACAAAAACTAGGTTCCAACAGTGATTTTTCTTTACACAACCACGTTAAGTGCTGAAGTTGTCAGGAGGTTGAGGATATACTGTTAGTTAGGGCTCTCCGACTGTTCAAAAATAATTCCTACTATATACACACGAATTAACTTTATACGGGGACATTTCTCGTTGGAAAATATTTACGGTTTAAAAAAAAAACAACAACCATAATTCACTACGTTATTGGCACTTGGAATCACTAAACCCGTCATATGTCGAGTAATCCTGCAAATAATTCAGTTGAACTGTAATCTAGCTTCTCGTCGAACATATTTTTGTAATTACAAAGTTTAAAAAATCAATTTTTGTCCTGGAGACACAGTGTTCAAAAGCAGCTTCCACGTAAACACCCAAGCCCAACCTGTTCTTTAACGCACGGACAGACTTTAAAGTCTCGTTCTGAACTTGTTTCTTAAGAGAGTGGGGAGGAGAGGGGATATTAAAGAGCATCTCACTGCTCTGTCTTCAAACAGAAACCACTTAAAAGTAAAAATTCAATTGTCAAAAGCAACTAATAAAAGCTTACACAGTTATTCTTTCCATGCAGTCATATAAAATACTACGGTTCTGTTTTCTGTTAGGCTATACTGAATATTTACACATTTTCTTTTTTATTATACAGTAAATCTGTACACGGTCAGTCCACTTGGAGACCCCTTCACAGAGTCTGTTGCAATAAAGTGTATCTTTTCAGGTCTTTTCAGAGCCTGAAGCTCCCTCACGTTACTGATGGAGACTTTATCCGCCCTACAAGCGGGCTGACGTTCGTTGGCGAGTTCGTTCTGAGCTCGCAGCCTTTCCTCGTTCCTACAACTCGTTTCTTTTAGACTAAGGAAGGGGAGGCAAAGGTTTTTAGAGGGAAAGATGTTTGTGACAGTCACAAACATCTGCAGCGGTCGATCACCCTGAACTCGTGTTCCTCCGGGCCTCACTGCGGCTGGTTGTTAACGCTGTCAGTCCTGTGCGACGACGGGGCTTTCTGCGGTTTCTGAGGCTGCGGCTTCAGCTGCTGCTGGTGCCTCTGATGGTGAGACTGTTGCTGCTGCTGCTGTCGCTGCTGCTGCTGCTGTTGAGGCTGCTGCTGCTGTGGAAGTGTGGCCTGGGTGAACGTTCCCTGCTGCTGGAGAGGGAAAGCTGCCTGCAGAATCAGCTGGGCAGACTGGTTACTATGGAGAAGACGAGTACCCTGGCAGGAAAACAGTTCAATCGTTTTAGAAAAAGAAGCCAAACACCCTTTTTTTAATCAAATAAAATCATTCAGCAATGAAGTACGCACAGAAAAATATGTTTTACATTCTTCTTTAAATATCAATAGTATTTTGTTAGCAGCTATAAAATTTTATGAGTCTCTTCTTAGCTAAATAAAAACACATGGATGTTCGAAAACCTTTTTAGAATGGCACTCTGCACTTGTACCTGTAAGAACTGTTGCTGCTGCTGCCCCTGCTGGCTGCTCTGTGCAACTACAGCGGTTTGGTTCGAGCCATCGGGCTGACCTTGAGCTGGTTGGGCCGGCTGCAGCGTCAGAGTCTGGGTCTGCCCGCTCTGCTGACACGAAGAAGACAGAAAAAATGTTTAGAATCGTGTTTCCAGACAGAATATTCAACTCTGATTATACTTGAATGGTGCATAATCTTTTTAGACTAAATCAAGGCTAGTTTACTGCGGTGTTCTAGTTCAGTATCAGGGACCTCCAACAACAAAATGTAACATTTTGACATTAAGTCTTAAAAACAAAAAAAAACACTTGCATTATTAGTTTTGGGGTTGTTTTTTCTTTTTTTTTCTGGGAACAAAAAGCAAAACATTTACTGATTTAACCAGACTAACGAGTTAGAGTTTATAATAAGTTACAAGTTCTCTGACGTGCACAGCAAGGGACATCAGCGGCTCCTTACAAAGTTCATCCTAAATTTTTTTAAATTGAGAAGAGCAACGAAAAAAGCCCAAGAATGTCAGACTCTGCAGGTCTTTTGGGCAGATGAGAGCAGACGTCTGGTCATAATGCAGCGAGACATGTCTACAAAAACAAACGAGGCATCAGCACAAACACAGTGACACGACTAACACGACGGTGGAGGAGTGATGATGTGGGCTTCATTCATACTCTGAGTCAACTGTGAACTCTTCTGCAGGTCAGACCTCTAGACCCAGATGTGAGTCCAGCTGTCTGACAGCTGGAGCTTGGACCAAACAGGATGCAACAGAGCGATGATCCAAAACGCAGCAATAAATAGGGATGCATAATATTATCTGCATGGTATCGATATCGGCCGATATTAGCGTTAAAGATAAATATTGCACGTAGGCCATTCCACCAAAATAACTCACCGATATAAAAAGGTGCTGTTTTTGTATAACAACCCAGTGACAAGGATGCCTGCAGCACCAGCACAACGTGATGACGTCACGTGCGCCTACCTGATCTGATCACGGCGGAGGAAGAAGTCAAAATGTCGGCGGTGTGGAAGTTTTTTTTCGTTGAAGATATTGGATTCCAAAGATTTTTGGACTACGATGAGCCGCGTAGTGCTGAGACCCAGGATGCAGGCAAACACGAGGATCTTGAATGAACTTAAACTGATTAAATAATCAAAAACAAAAAGGCTGACGAGGCAGCAACAAACTGACAAAAACTTCTGGAGGGTAAACACAAGCAGGACGCTACATCGTCCACAGTCAGAGATATTTTTCTGACATAGCTTTACCCGAGTTACAAGCCGTCATTTCCAACGGCATTGAGAAGCTAATAGCTGATAGCACGTGGGTGAGTTTAACCACAGACATCAAGTGTTAACTTCGTTAGCTTGATTAGTCTTACGGCACAATGGATAGACAAAAACTTTGAACTTAAAAAGTCTGTCCTTCATGCACAGGAGTGCAGAGGATCCACACTGCAGCTAGGAACCTGGAACAAGCCTCCACAAGTGAAACAGCATCGCAGGTGGCTAACGCTAATAAATAACATTTAACACTTTTCATTTAATATAAGTTAAAGTGCTCTGCATATCATATGGCTGTTACTGAATATATGTCACCAGCTCTTACAGCTGTTGCACAATTTTTGTAGCAAATGAGCCTAAATAAGAGGACTATGTTCTGACAAAGGAAAGTATATTACAAATATCGGTTATCGGTCAAATAAGTTTTAACATATCGTCCATAAATCCAATATCGTTGCATCTCTACAGTAAATCCAACAGAACTAAGGTCCGGACCATTATTGGTCCAGCCCAAGTCCAGACTCCAACCTGATTAAAAAGCTGAGGTGGGACGTTCAGAGACAAACGTCTCAATAAACAGAATCAACGATGGAATGAAGAAAGCAGACAAAGTCTCCCCACAACCACTTGTACAAGAAACAACTTCAAGCTGTCGCTGCTAACAGGTGGTTCTACAACCTGTTGAATCGCCGAGTGGACTTGTCCATTTTGGCTTTGTTGTTCAAAATGTTTTTGTTCACCCGAGCTTAGATTTGGATAATTTTAGGACCATTTCATAGTAAACCCCTAGAACACAAGGAAGGCAGACTTTCTTTGTCCCCATGCTTGTATGTTTTACTGCTGTGTATTTACCTGCTGCCCTCCAAAGGGGTTGTACGCAGTGACCACCTGCCCCATGAACATGGAAGTGGGCACCATGACGGCACCCTGCATGCACGCATGCATCGGAGTTGTCACAAGCTTGGTCACCAGCTGCTGCCCTGCAGGAAATCTAGAAAGAATCAAATAGAGTAAATGAATATTGATTTACGATCATATTAGTGGATTATTATTATTACAGTCATTTGTAAAATTCAGACAATAATTATTAGTAAAAACAATATTTTACAGAGAAATTGTCCCTTCTTACCGGATTTGTCGGTCCTGTGTGAAGGTGGCCACAGCCGTGCCTTGCTGCGTGTTGTTCTGCGGCAGGCTGGTGCTGATCTGCAGCACATTAGGCTGTCCAGGCTGGGAGATCATCATGGTGTTGTAGAGCGGTGCAGACACAGACCCTGGGGCTTGAGCCTGAGCTGGCTGCTGACACTGAGGCTAAAAAAAACAAAGAAAGGCCAACAGAGCGTGACTTAATTCAAGATAAATCACTTTTGCTGCTCTGCTGCCACCTTTAAACTAAATCACAGATGTCTCGTCTTATAGAATCAAAGCATTGTGTAGAAACATGCAGACATTTTTACCTGATCCAAACTTAAACTACTCTGGGAGAATTGTTATAAAGGTTGCTTGTGTGTGTAAGTGAATGTGTCCCACCTGTGTGAGTGTGTTGGTCTGCTGCTGTAGGCTCTGTTGAGGGGCAGCCTGCTGCTGAACGGTGAGCTGCTGAGCTCCTGAATGGACGGGGTTGATGGCCGCTTGCTGCAGCTGACCAGTCAAAGCAGCCGCTTGCTGGACCGAGCCCACCTGAGGGAGCTGAACGTTCATCGCTCCACCCTGCTGCTGCTGCAACATCTGTTAGACACATCAGCCCACAGGGATTCAAGTATCCACATGTAAACTTGAAAAACTTTATCTTGTTCTTTTTTTTAAAGGTAAAATGTTTTTAGAAGAATAATCCAGTGAAATAAAATGTATCTAAGGGATACTGACATAGTCTATTTTTGCCATTTCAATAGAACAAATAATTCATAATGCATTATTCTAGTCCTGATATAGGTCAAATAAAATAAACAACCCAAAAGGCAAAAGCGAAGCAAGCTAGCATTTAAACAAATCCCTCGTTTATCACGTTTGTTTGGGACCACGCCCACCCGCGATAAGTGAAAACAGTGAAGTAGGGAGACAGTAGTCCAAGTTCAGTTCAAGTTCAGTAAACTTGGTCGTGACATGTGTCAGGCTGTAATCACACTCATCACCTGTTACTCCCAATCTCCCTCCTTAAATAAACAATTTACAATTTAAATATTGTAACATTTTAAATAAACAATCCATGCTGCATGGATTGTTTATTTAAAATGTTACAGCATTTAAACTTATATTGCAGAGAGGCAGCAGGATGACACACAGCTTCAGCTCTGCAGCACAGAGCAGAAATGTTCTTCTTGATCAACTACACTTCAACAACTGAACATAAAAGTTCTAAAATAATTTTTAAAAACTTTTAACACTTTTATATTTTGTGATTACGATTTTACGATGTGACATACTTTGAATTTTAAGTTGGAAGACAAGAACTGCAAAGTAGCAAGGGACTACTGTAAAACTGTTTTTTAGTTGTGTTTGAACATTTTTTTTTTTTTTTTGCAAACTTGACAATTTGGGTAAACAGCTCACAGTTTTAGGCCTTAAGGTAATTATTTCATTCATCTTCAGTGCAGCTTACAGCAGGACGTCCTAAACTCAAACAAACTATTATGGAATAAAATGAGTATGTTTGATAAATATACTGGTTGTAATTACCGGTACCTGTAGGCCCTGTCCCTGGACTCTCTGCAGCTGCTCCTGGATGTGTCTCAGCTCCTCCTGCTGTCGCTGGATGTTTGCCTGGATCCTTCTGGTCCTCTCCTCCAGCTGATCTTTAAGGTGCTGCATAGCGTTCACCTGTGCTGAGAACTCCATCACCGGCTCCAAAACCAACACAAAGGGAGAAGAATCTCACAATGTGCCTTTATCTGCTGTCTGCTGCCTTTGTCTGGAGTCCTAATATCTACGTTATCAGGTCTTTTTTGAGCTCCTGCTTCGGAGCAGGAGCTTTATTAGCTTAATATGGACTCTTTAATTACAAAAGGGGCTGTGATGGGTCTGTGCATACACTTTTGTTAAATGGCCAAGCAAATTAAATGCCCATGCTGTGCTACTAAAACTGATAAAGTAGAAGATATTCAACTGTCACCACTGTCTGCTCTGAACTTAGCAAGTTATATAAGCCTGGACTCCTGTAACTCCTTCTGCAACGTTCTTTAAAAATGAAACCAAAGATCCACAACACACAGCTCCAACTATGGCGGCCGAGTGTTACACTAGCTCAGAGCTCCACTGGTGGTGTGAAGGCAAACGTGTAGCCTCAGAGAGAAACCATAACATCTCGTCCAAAAACACCTGACGTGATGCTGACATGATGTTGACATGACGCTGACATGATGTTGACATGACGCTGACATGACGTTGACATGACGCTGACATGACATTGACATGACGCTGACATGACGCTGACATGATGTTGACATAATGCTGACATGACGCTGACATGACGCTGACATGACGCTGACATGATGCAGGTGTAGTTGAACAAGCCTCACCTGAACGTTTGTCTGAAGCTGCTGTGTCTGTTGCAGTTGTTGCAGTTGTTGTTGCTGCTGTTGTTGTTGTTGCTGTTGTTGTTGTTGTTGCTGATGATTGAGCATCCCAGGATTTAAACTCTGTCCTGTGGTCTGAGAGCTCATGGACTGTAAGAATACAACAACTCAGTTAGAAAAAGTAAAATACAGGAACAATTCCCTTCAGTATCATCCTTGATCCTGTTTTAAACTAAATGCTCCCAAGAGACCTTCAGATTGAACATGTTCTGGCACAGCTTTGGCTCAGACTCTTTCTCCAGTTGATGAAACAGTCAGATCAGAAGCAATGGTCTGCTACGTGTCACGTCCCGCCAGACCGGACTCACCTGACTGCTAATAGATGAGCGCCGCTGTGATGTCATCTCCATGGTGGAGGCCAGTGACTGCCGAGGGGGCGTGGCCATCTCCATGTGTAGTTTGGGAGCTGTTGCTGCTGAGACAATTATTGATGACCAACAGTCAAACTGTGTTGACTTTAATGTAATTTCACACAACAGAAACATCACAGACTCATCCTCATGTCAGGATCAGGCTCATTTACATAAAGTGTGGACAATAAATGCAAACACAAGTGTCCTTACAGGTGCAAGTGTTGTCAGAGACATGCGATGAGGACTTGTGGGAACTTCGTGAAGAGGTTGAGGGGGTTCGGCTGCGGTCAAATCTTTCCAGAGCTTCTTTCAGGCTGGATGTATTGAGTTGTGACTCTGAGCCAGAGTCCTGACTCTAGAAAAGTGTGTGGGGATAGAAAAACAAAAGAAAATTCAAAGAACTGGACACAGAGGAAAATAACAGCCGATGTGTAAAAAAGAAAGACGTAATATCACATGGATGAGTGTTTGTATGATTCAAGAAAATTTAATTTAGAATAAAAGATTCCTGAAAGATCAAAAACAGCTGAAACAGCTGACACATTATTTCAGACATTCAACAACGCTACAAGACCAACATGTGACCAAAGGTCCAGGATTCAAAGCAAAGACAATTAAATGGTAAATGGAGTGTTCTTGTACATCATCTTTCTATCTTATCAAGATCCTCAAAGCTCTTTACACCACAATCTGTGCCTCATTTATCCATTCATACAGCACTCCACTAGATCTATACAAAGATTAATCAGAGCTTTATCACATTCATACACCGATGGGACACACATCGGAGGCAACGAGGGGTTCAGTGTCTTGCCCAGGGACACTTCAACACGGGACTGCTGGTGGAATCGAACCCCCAACTCTACCATTGGAGGACGACTGCTCAAACCAGTCAGCCACAGCCACCCAAAGGATTAGAAAAAGTCTAAAGCAGACGGGGACGTTCATTGATGCTGCAGTAAAGTACTTCACTGTCACTGAGCGGGCATCTTTTTCAGACTGCAGAGGATATGTATGTGCTCATCTAGTGTTCTTTATGAATATAAAGTCTGGTCATACATGTGTGTTAATATTAGTGGGCTTCTGTGAAGGTGGATCACGGCAGAGAATGTAAACTTGCTCTTTTAGGCTGGTGCAGGGTCAAAGACGTACTGTATTTCCAGGAGAGCACAGCATTTTTTACATATCCATAAATGTGCTGCTGGACAGCATGCTGGTAGATTCTAGGTCACTTGGGACACGACAGTCCCAGCATGCTGAAGACTACTTTTAGACGTTCTGCTTCTCGTCCCAGGAATGTTCTCATTTAAAGGTGAAATAATTTAAAAAAATTTTAAAAGCCCATCTGACTCAGATTCCTGTGGTCGCTGCACATCATTTACACACGTGCTGTAGAAGATACAGACAAACCTGTTTAACAAATTTAGTTATGAAAATATTTTTCATAAATTACAGAAATTGTATGACTTTTGACTCGAGTGGCCCCAGTTATAGACTGCAGGTATTTACTTATCCCCACGTCCTAAAAACTGGGTTAGGGTTTAGCTGATGTGAACTGTGGAGAACATTCAGCAACATCTCGTCAATTCATTTTTATTTTATTTTTTTCAAACGACCTTTAGGATAAAAACAAAATGATAAACGACTAGTGCAAAACTGAAAATAACGGTGTTGTACATAAAAGGTTTTACGTCGCATTTTGCACAAATTGTCCTTTTTTGCATCTCTGAACAGAGAGGGAAAATAAAATGAGACTTGTGGCTTCAAGTCAGCTGCAGAGAGGATTTAAATGATGAACTGTGTCATGATGTACATGTGTATAGGTTTTTATTAAAAAAAAACGACATCAGTTATGTGCAAGACTTGTACATTTACTAAAGCAGGATTATGCTTTGGACTAAATTTCCATAGTTTTTTGAGTGAAGTAAAAGATTTAAACACTTCAGCAAATACTGACTAACTCACCTTAAAGGACAATTAATTAGTTTACTGTAATTTCAACATTAGACAGACGAGCAGAAAGAAGTAGGTTGACTTTACGTCTGTGTTTGACCCACCCGTCCACTGGGTGGTGATATTTGTAAGATCTGATGAACTTCAGTCATTTATGGAAGGTTTTCCACGCAACGCTGATGATGGTTGATCAGCAGTGACATTATGACATTATACCACTTTGTGCCTGACAGGCTATAGAACATTGAGCAAGTACTATTACTAGTATTATTACTAGTACTATGTGAATTTAGTTCCCATACTGGACTGCTTGTGCCTCTTTTCACAAATAAGCTTGTGGGAGTTGAAGACGCCACGTGTAGAAGTTGTGCCTCACCTTGTCATTGGGTGGCTCTGGATTAGACTCGACAATGCCCAGCTCTCTGCGCTGCTCTGCTCTTACTTCTGCATAGCTGCGTTTTACACAACAGAAATAAACAGATTTTAGGAACAAAAGCCAATATGTACAAAAGATGGGATGGAATAAATTAGTTGTGCACAAAGAAAAAAAAACTTATTAGCAAAATTCAATTCAGTTTATTTATATAGCACCAAGTCACAACAGAAACATTCATATATAAAAAGTAAGTTAATAACGTTATTTATCAGAGGAGCAGACTGCTTTGAGTCTCACTTCGTCACAGACTCTCAGAACAAAAGTGTGAAGATGAGACGTGTCAGAGCGTACCTGACGACTGTGTGTGTGCAGACGATGAACTCGGGCCGAGAGTTCCACTGATGATACGTGATGTAGTAATGCGTCTGCAACCAGATCCACTGTTGACCTTTGGTCAGGAAACGGTAGTAACACGACTTCCCTTTACCGTACTGCATCACTGACAAGGACATGGGCACAGTAAGGATTATACAACAGGCAGAAGAAAACAAGACGCTTACACAGAATCTCGACTTCAAGTGAAAACCAAAGAGCCTCACAGTGTTCGTGACATTTGGCCAGAGTCTCCAGGTCATCCACGTGGTAATAGTCATACCCTGATGTTCCCAGCACCTCAAAAGGCAGGTAGCCTATTATTGGTGGAGCTCTAAATAAAATATTAATAAAAAAGCAGGTCAAAAAAGCAGGATAAATCAGACAAGAAAAACTATGTTAAAGTAAAAAAAACTCAAATGTTTTTATTAATAACTAATTAAGAATGCAAATACACCAAAACACCCCCCACCCCCAAGTATTCTGTTTATGTCACAATTTTTGATTCGTTTCTCCTCCCACAGCTTTAAAAAGGAAAAGATATAAAAACACGGGGCTCAATCTAGAATGGTGCTTGGACATTTTGTGGCATTACTTCATACGACGTAGACGAAATTTGCAAAATAAATAAATAAAATAAACAAATAAAACAAGATTTAAGAGATAAATCCAGCCCTGTACAGCTCAGATACTGTTGACTTCACAGAGGAAACAAAGTTAAAACAGGTCAAGGAAAGTTGGGCTTTACTCGACTGAACTGGCTTTTTGACGGATTAATGGTTTTTACACAACCCCAGTAGATTTGATATTTTTTATATTTTATAATATTAACAAAGTTTTATCATATTCAGTGTGATGTCACACCAACTTTTGAGCTGTGAAGTTTTTCCCAAATGTTGCAAGTAAACTTTTTGTTTTCACAATTTTTACCCTTTTTTATAATTTATACTCTAAAATATTTAAGTACGCTAAGCTGCTTGTGTGGGGTCGTGTCAGGTCAGTAGATCTGACTCATCTTAGATCTTAAGAGTTCAGGACAGACTGCGTTCAGACCCCTAAATAAAAAAGTCCAGACCCCATCCAAAGGCAATCCAATGAAAATGTTCTCTACGCATGTAGTTAATGCTTTATAATTTAAAGAGAGTTGCTAAAGACTGTGATGAACCAAGAGTGAACAGGGTCCCTGACTCCAGAGTGATTTTTGTAGTTTTTAAAATAAAGAACATTCAACTGAGAACTACACTTTGTTAGCTAAACAAAAACAGCCAGGGTATGGATGCTTTCCCATCTTGATGCAATCATGGGAGTCACATGACATGCCGTTTGTGTGGAACGTCAAGACAAATGAAAAATAACTTCAATGTTAGTGATAAAAACAGGACAAAACAAGTTATTTACAACAAAAGCTGACAGTAGCATACAGATCTGTGTTCTTCATGCCATGTCTCAGACAATAATTAGATAAAGTTTGGATTAAACACTGTTGTACTTGAAATAATTTTGAACAAGTTGTGTGGAGGAGTGATTTTTTTGTATTGAACGTTTTTTTTTTTGTTTGTTTGTTTTTTTGAGTGGAAGAGTGATTTACTCCCTAACAGTTCAGAAAGAATATTTGTAGCTTAAGGAGCAAAGCACAGTTTGAGTGTGACAACGTACCTATGGTCCAAGAAGAGAAATTTCCACTCTAGACTGTGCCTCGAGGTAAATTCTTCATTTGGCTCCTCTACTGTACACATTTCCTACAAACACAAAAGCAAACGTACAACTTTGAGCGCAGACACTTTAAAGAAAAAAACGTTACTAAAGTGAACAAGTTTTGCTGATACCTTGATGAACTGGGGTTTGGCCAGTCGAACTGTGGCCACAAAGCACACCTGGTCATCGAAGGCAGGCTGCAGCGACCGCTGCAACACCCCCGCCAAACCATTCCTCGCAACGTTGGGAACTGCACAACACAGAACACTTGTTAGTTTTGTGATTAAAGGAAAACATGATACGGCTCTCAGCTCTTGAATTTAGAGCAGGGAATAACTTCTGCCAAGACAGGTGGGACTTTAAGCGTTCAGGTCATTTAGTGGAAAAAGTTACGATGAATTCACATCCTTCCAGTTGTAGACAACTCTTTGGATTACCTTTGCTTAGAAAAATTAGCATTTATGTTAGTAAGGACTGAAACGCTAGCAGCTAATCCCAACAGACTAGACCAAAGTGGATTACTGCCATCTTAAAACGGCTACAGTCTCAGTCATTTCTCAGCAGTTTAACAAAACTTTACCCGTCAGTTCGGCATTGCATGTTTATTTCAGCAGGAATACTGTGAAGTTCCAGCTGAAACTGACCCCAGGCTGCACCAGAAGTGCTTTCTTATTTCCATTTGCACTTGTAAACAACCACTGAAATCGATATTAACAACCTTGTACTGCAGAATTGTTGTAATGTGCCAAGTCGTATCACAACCACCACCGTGCTTTCTCAGACAGGGTACTATTTTTAACATTACACCCTCCCCCACTCACACCCAAAGTGATACACGGCTGTTTTTTCCACAGTAGTTTTATTTTGAAAGGATTACAAAGTGGAAACTACAGCCACAAGTGAGCTAAAGCTTAACATTCAGAATACGTAAACACTTCTCAACGATGATCCAGTGAACTGGTCAACATGAGGGAACAGATATCCCCTGCTAGCAGAATTAGCAGTGGCATACGTGGTGCACCTCGGCTCCATCAGGTTTTTCACCAGCGTTCACCAAACGCCATGGATATGGACATTTTTAAACTGAAACAAGACGGGCAAAAGCCCTAAATCATGAAGTTTGTACTTAAATTAGCCTCAATAATGATATTTATTTTAATATCATGTATAACATGTAATTGAATAGAGAAATATACAATAGCTTAGTTCAGCTCAGCATTTTTTAAATTTACTGTCAGCACAACCCAACAGGGTGGTGGTGTGCTGATGCTTGCACTGAGTAAAAGATTAAATAAACACGCTGTGTGAAATGCCTGAATAGTTGTAGCTCAGTGTGTGTGTATGTGTGTGTGCGTGTGTGTGGAGTGGGGATGGTTGGTAGACAAGGCATGTGTGTATGTGTACAAAAGAGATTGGGCAGTGGAGGGCCCGTATTTGAAGAAAAATCAATTATTGACCAACAAATTTAAAGAGTACATTTGCTTGAAATGCCCATTCCTACCATCTGCAACTGGGAAGTTATGATTTTTCACAGAACCCCATTTTAAAATGGCCAGATTAAATAAGTGTTTGAACTGTGTCATTTTATAAAACAGTTTTTTTTTTTATTTAACTGATAAAACCCTCAACACCCACTTTTTTAAATCTGATTTTAAACGTCTAAGACTGATATGCACAACAGTGTAAATAAATGACCAACATGTGACTCACCATTATTGAGAGACTTGAAATTTCCAATGAACTTAACGTACTCATAGACAGGGGGTAGTTCTTTAGGGTCAATGGCCCCGCGCAGCATATGACAGCAGAACTCCAAATGATTCTTAGCTAGAACAAAACAAAAGCTTAGAAGTAAAACATGTCATGTAGAGGACTATTAAATTGTTTCAGAGAAGCTGTAAGTTAAGAACAAAATGACGGTGACACTTACTCTTCATATAGTCAGTACTAAGGCTCTCTGCGTCAGTGGGGTGTGTGGACAGAGCCTTGTACACTTCAGAGTGTTCCCCAACCGGCAGGAAGTTCAACAGGTTCTGGTCCACCAAGTCGGCCTGGGAAACACACACATCCAGACATGAAAACACAGAGAGTCAAAACATTTATGTGCACATGCATCTTCTTTACACATTTAATTTGAACCCTTTCACTCATACAGAGACAAACTGGGTTAGAATTTACACTACCTGGCCAAAAAAAAAAAAAGGTCACACACTAATATTTCATTGGACCGCCTTTAGCTTTAATTACAGCTGCATTCACTGTGACCTTGTTTCAATAAGCTTCTTCAATGTCACAAGGTCTATTTCCATCCAGTGTTGCATTCATTTTTCACCAAGATCTTGCATTGATGACTAGGCACTAGGCATGAGGGGTGCATCACTTCACCTGCCTCTCTTCTTACCCTGATGCACCCATCACTCTGGAACTGGGTCAATCTGGACTCATCAGACCACATGACCTTCTTCCATTGCTCCAGAGTCCAATCTTTATGCTCCCTAGCAAATTGAAGCATTTTTTTTTCCCAGTTAGCCTCACTGATTAGTGATTTTCTTAAGACTACACAGCTGTTCGGTCCCAATCCCTTGAGTTCCTTCACATTGTGCGTGTGGAAATGTTCTTACTTTCACTATTAAACACAGCCCTGAGTGTTACTGTTGTTTTTCTTCCATTTGATTTCAAACGTTTAAGTGAGCGTCGATCACGATCATTCAGGATTTTTTTCCGGCCACATTTCTTCCTCGAAGACGATGGGTCCCCACTATAATTCCAGTTTTTAATAATGTGTTGGACACAACAAAGTCCATGCTCAATAATCCAGGTATACAATCCAACATTTTTCAGTCAAGTCATCTGGACAGTTTCTTTTTTTGTGTACTGTCCAGATGACCTGACTGAAAAATGTGTTGGACAGTTTTTAACCCAATTTTAGTAGTTTCTGCATCTCCTTCGATGTTTTCTCTGCTTGATGCCAATGATTTGACCCTTCTCAAACAGACCAACATCTTTTCCACGACCACGCGATGTCTCTTTCCACATGGTTGTTAAAGAAATGAGAAACAACTCATTGCACCAGTTGGGGTTAAACAACTTGTTGCAGCTGAAAGATAAAGATAAGTAATTATCCAACAGGAGGCTCGTACCCATTTGCTGAGTTAAATCCAGGTGGCGACCTTTTATTTTGGCCAGGCAGTGTGTTCTGGGACAGAGCTGAACCCTAATTTATAACGAACAGTAATAAGTTATTTACCGGTAGGTGTTCTAGTAATGAAGTGACACTCTCCGAAACATAAAGGATGTTCCCGTCAGTCATTATTGCTATAAAGAACCCATCCAAAGCCTGAGAAAAGAGAACAAAAGAACAGTGAGAGGTTGTTTTCCAGCAGGAGAACAAGACAAAATGAAGAGTTGTAGCAACATTTTTTGCCTGACAGAAAATATTTGAAATCATTATAACAACAAAACTACGACTGACAGCTTCCTAATTAGATGAAGAAAATAAATCTGTCAAGTCCACAAATGCGTTCACTTTTATGCAAAGCCTGGATGTACAGTATTAGTGGGTATAATGCTGCTGTGGTAAGCTAACGGATAGAAGAGGACAAACTGTGACATTTCTGACCTCCAGCATGAGTTGGGTGAACTCCTCGTTGCTAAGAAATGGAGGCTTCCAGTCCTGCCTGATCTCACTCGACTCCGACTGGGCTGCAATTTCTGCTGAAGGAGAAACAACTTACTGGAAAGATCGAACCACAAAATAAAGATCTTTTTAAGAAAATGACAAGAAGAACATGATGCGTTTACTGTTGGAATAAATGACAAAAAGATTAATCAAATACTACTCGACGTACATGGCTCATAAAAGCTGCACCATATCATCTTACAAAGTTTTACTGACAAAGATAAAGGCTCTGACAGCAGCATGCGCTGAAGTGAAAATTAAACTTCAAGGCAGAAAACTCTAACCAGCATGAACACAGAAAGTGGCGTGAGGACGATGAAAACCCCTGACCTTTGTGTTTACACAGGAAGTCGATGCTTTTCTGCAGGATGGTGGACTTGTCCATCTTCCTGGTGTTGCCTGGCAACATGGTGCCGAGCTCCTTGATGAGGACATTGAACTGGTCTCTCCTTTTCTTCTCTGACTTATTACGAGACACACTGCAACCCAAACCAATACAGATCTTTCATGTGACCTTGAAAACACTCAAGTCAAACAACCAATGGTTTATATTATTACTGTACAGTACAGACAGTACGGCACATCATCCATGTAGTTTGGCACAGTCAAAGCTATCGCTGGAAAACATTAACATTTAGTAAAAACTGCACTCTAGTATACAAATCATTGCCCATCTTCACCTTTAAGCAGAAAGTTATAATGTTTTTGTCAGTGCGCATGTGTATTTGTGTCTGTTAGCAAAATATCTCATGACCAATTTGAATGAAACCTTCAGATAGTAAACACTGGGTGTACATGTGATTAAATTTTGGAGTTAACCTGATTTAAGATGTCGGTCACCACCTCATGACCTTAAAAATGGCTACGACTCAGTTAATTTCATAGATGCTGAGCTAAAATTTGATGCAGTAGCTGAGAGTCATTCACAACACATACTCTGAGCATGACACCGTTTACTATGAGATTGTACATCACGTTATTTTCAAGGTTTGCCTTAAAACAGCTACAACTCCATCATTTCTCCACATTAGATATTTTTATTTTGAAACTCTGGCCTGAAAGCCAGCTGGTGATACGCGCTGCATCAAGGACTGCCAGGCCTTTAACTGTTGCGTGTAGCTTACCGTTTCGCCTTGTCCTTCTCATCTTCTTCCATCAACCCATCAAAGAGGCTACAATCATCCCTACGGGGGGGCAGAAAAAGTTAGACATCAAGAGTTTCTCCTTACTGTTTTCCTGTGTCACTGTGCTCGGCAGGCAGCTAGCAAACATACATGGACTGCTAATACCAAATAATGGATGATAATTAAATAAAGATAGGTTAGAGTAAAAAAAAAAAGCCTCCTTAATACATGCCAGTGGGTGGTTTATTTTTGGGTCCCATGGGAAAAACAAATTGTGAAAGTGAGCGTAAGAAGAACACAAAAAAAATAAAAACAATAAAACAGGAATGTGTCATATTTGCCAGAAAGGGTGTTCCCATCAGTGCTTGCATACTTTCATCTGAACTGATGTGCGCAATATGAAACTGATACTGACGTTTCTTGTTGAATATTTGGGATAAACTATTATAAAAACATGTTGTAAAAAGTTTGGAGCATTTGATGGAAAAAAAAAAAAAAGCCCCATTGTTAGCTTCATGGTGGTATAAATACGCACAGCTTGACAATCTGTGTATAATAAATGTGCACGTCATGTGGATGGCATTTTGATGGAGCTCTGCAGCCCTCTGCATACCCTATACTTGATGTCATGGCGGCGGCTGATCAGGGCTGTGGCTGCAGTGATTTGTCCTTTAGGCGTGAGGTAGACATTTGGAAGAGCACCTGCAGACACAGACAGACCAACATAAGTTTACTGTGATCGATGATGAAACATCTGGAGGTTTGATAAAAGGTGGATGTCAGAAAAGACCTTTACTTTGTAACAAATTTGTAACGACACAAACGCTAATTATGACAAACTGCCTGACGAGTAATCAGCTTGGTATGTGTTGGTGTGAGGCTATTTGATGTATGCACTCTCACACAGTAATAACGTGCTGGCAGGGTTACAGAGTGCAACCGATCTCAAAACAGGCGGACCTTGATAAAGACGAGGGTGGAGTCGAGCACCTTACGCCATACACAAATAAACTGGCCGCTCGGAGAAGACAAGGGATTGCACGCTTGGAAAAAATAATCCGTTTTACTACATGTGCCTGTGGTGTAAAAACAAAACACACGTTTCATTAAAACCTGAAAACATTGTTTCAAAATTTGTCTTTTAAATCAGAACTTGTTTCAAAGTCTTTGCCGTAGCATGCAAAAGAACAAGTGCTCCTCTGTGCACGATAACAATAACTCTCTAATAAGGAAGTAATCCTGACATCTAACAGTATTTGTATGAGTGTTAATAACAATATTAAAGACTTTCTGCTCTATTTTGGTATGGAGCCTTTAGTCAAAGTTCATTTACGGTTTCAAAATAGATTTAAATGTACGCATTTTTACGTTGATTTTTGGGAGATTTTTAACGTCTCAGTACAAACCTGTGTGGTAAATGTTTAGTCAAACCTGGACACAAAAAATGTAAGTGGGAAACAACACCGTTAAAAAAAAACTATTCTTTGTATTAGTAATAAGTTTGCTCTTAATCATAGTTTAATCTTGACACATGTTGAGAATCAAATGAAAAAGTAAAATTTTAAAAAGCAGCAAATCAGATAAATTGTGATGCACCTAACCTGTCGTCTGTGTCGTGTGAAGCATTTGTTAAATTAAACTGATAAGTGTTGTTAATTTCACATTACATGCTTAGTGAAAGTCTCGGGCACAAAAAAAGTCCACCATCTTTCAGTTCTAAGGTTTTACATTTCAGAATGACATCACAAATTGTTTCATACCAGGTTTGACAATTATTCAAACCAAACTTAAAAAGTGTCCAAAAACACAACAGAGCCCGCCACGTTGTTAGTTAAACACAACGAAAAGACACAATGGACAAGCTGGAAATGAAAAAGCTCAGTCCTCTGATGCTTTCACAGAATTCAAAAGAAATATTTCAGCCAGGCACTGATGATCAATTGTATTGATTAACCGATCATCAGTGTGAGCACATCTGTAACAGCAGGAAACTTTCTGGAGCGTGCAGGTGTGTTGCTGCCCATCAATCTGTGAAAGGTTAAAGGTCATTTCCAAACATTTAGAAGTCTATCATGCTAAAGAGAGAAAGATTATTCTCAGGTGGAAAACATAAAATAGCTGCCACTCTTCACAAGAGTGGGCTCCCCAGCAAATTCAACCCAAGGGCAGACTGTGCAATGCTCAGAGAAACAGCAACAAAACAATGGGAGCTCCATCTCAGACTCAACAGGCCTCAGTTAGCAGGTTAGAGGTTAAAGGTCACAACAGGACAGTTAGAGACTGAACAAGTACAGCTGGTTTGGAAGGGTTGCAGAACAAAGGCCTCTTCAACAACACGCTGACTGAATTTACACCTGCAGAGCTGCATGTGAATAAACCACAAGATGAAGACAATGATCCTGACCAGAACAGCAGACCTCCAACAGAATGGATGAGAAAAGGACCAAGGTGTTGTAGTGGTGCAGTCAGAGTCCAGACCTCACCCTGACTGAGGTGTAAGGGACAATGAGAGATGTGCAGAAACAAACCTCAACGAGCTGAAGCAACGATGGAAAGAAGAGAGGACCAAGATTCCTCCACAACCATGTGAGACACTCATCAAGTCCAGCAGAGGATGATTACTGGTTACTGATGTTAAAGGTAGCGCTACAAGGTGATGCATTATGGGATGTTTTTCATTTTTTAAGTTTTCTGCTTATATGCAAGTCCGAGCAGCAGCAGCTAGCTGTACTTGGGGCAGGAATATTAATATATTTCTGCCAGAATAACCATGGACTTGAAAGTTTATAAAAATGATTGGCACGAACAAATTCATTTTGGGATTGAAGTTGTTTTAAGACAGCAGTATTTCCTTTGGATCTTGGCTTCATTCTGATTTGCAGCTTGGGAATTGGTTCAGAATTAAATTATGTTTCTGCAAATTTAGGTGGTTTAAAGAGTCATCTACAACAGGTACATGAACCCCACTTTATAAGATTTGAATATTTACTATCAGCATAGCTTGGTTCAGAAAGTGTTTCTCTAGTTTCCCCCCATACTCATTCAGACCTGGAGAACCGTGCTCAGTGAAGTCAGTGTAACACGTGTTTACCTACTATTTCATATGAAAATGTTTGGTCTGAAAAGGAGAAAATGTTTCAGACTTTGCTGTAGTAAATAAAAAGTAACAAAACTTGGATTTACTTTTAAAAAGATCAAATAGAAAGGTTTAAGTGTAGCACGTGTTTGCGTGTGTGTGGGTATTCCTCACCCCACTGCAGCTTTTGCACAAAATGTTCTTTTTTTCAGAGCTTGTAGAAAGAGATCAGGGATGGAGCCGACTCTCTGCTCAAAAGCAACGTTGAGGTCATTGGGATCATGAAAGGCCGACGAACCACGGGGAAAACATGGTGGCTGACCAAACCTGAAAGAGAAAGCAGAGCACAACAAAGAGGTCAGACTGGTTTGGATAAAAAGTTCTAGTAATTTGCCTTTTTTACAGCTTCCTGCCCCGACTCAAAACAATTGCACCAAAGAAATTTCCATTTTTAACAGCTAGACAGTTTTTGGAGGCATTAAAAACTTTCCATTAGCAAGCTCTAATAAACACAAGTCATTCCTGAAGAAATGTAGATTTTACGGCAGCCACACAAAAATGAACAATTATGTTTTTGCCTGTGTCTATCTCTTATTAAAATAACCAATAAACCACTGAACTTAATGAAACTTTTTGTAAATAATGGTTGAATGCGCACCTACAACAGAACAACTTTAGAGATGATCAAGTTCAAGATGGCCGCCGCAACTAATCTATAATAGCCAACATAAAAATGGCTAACCTTATCACAGGAGATCACGGATAATGTTATTTTCTAAGTTTAACCAAAATGGCTACAACTCCATCGCTTGTCATAAAATAATCTCAGTCTAAAACTCTGGTGATGTGATTTAAAGAATGCCAGGCCTTTAGTTTATAATATTTTACAATGTGACGCAAAACTGCATCAATTAAAACAAACAACGCTAAAACACTCGTGCCTAAAGTGGTCCCCAACCAGTAACGTACATTACTTTGTCAAAATCCTTAATTTATACAGTTTTATTCCATTTCTGCAGTTTTGACATTCCAATCTAACGCACCAATAAATGGTAAGAGGAGGAAAAACATCTGGAATTTTTAATCCTCCGTTCTTTTTCTGTTTTAAACTTACCCTTGTCTGGAATGTCTCTTGCAGGCCAAGCTACGTTTTAGACGTTAAGCCTCACAGGCAGTGACAAAACTTCACACCACAGCTGACCTGCAACACACACGAGTCCTGACTCATTCACAAGCACGCCTCGAGTCATTCATTGTTTAACATGCACGGAAAATGTCACGACAAATAAAAGATTATCATGGGTGTATAATTTAATTTATCATACGGGCAGCAAAATACCAGCGGAGTGCAGAATACATTAGAACAAATGACTGCGGCGTCAGAAGTTATTTTCATGCCAAGTTGCTAGAAATCATAGAGGAAAAACATTGCTGTAAAATTAATAACACAATCTTTTACCCACATTACCCATGGACACAAGCAAGTATAATATTTTTATAAACAAAAGGCTGGGACCCATAAAGCGTTTAACATCAAAACCAAACAAAGCTTCTAGAGAATGTTGACATTTTTGCTTGAAGCAAACGTGCTTATCTGAATTATAAGCGTTGTACCCTACGTACTGTCTCAGCAAGTACTCTGAAAGAGTTGTTAAAAAAAACTATTAGGCTATTGACAGACAACAGATCACCAATAAAATCACTAAATGACCAATAACCACTTTCAGAGTCAGTTTTTGTTGTAAGAAAATGAAACTAAAAGACTTTATAACAATTCAAAGCTTGGAATATAATGAAGTTTGAGAAATAAATAGGTTAAAATTATCTTTCTCTACACACCAAGATACCCACATATTACTGTTTGGCACATCAAAACTGATCTCTCCTTTAGTATTTATTAGTTTGTTGTAAAATAAAACGGAAAAACTAGGAATATTGTATCTAAATTCATATTTTTATTCTTTAATTCATCTGCGAAAGGCTGTAAAGCCTCCGCAGTCGCCCTGCCTGGTAGATTCAGTAACATTTTTTTTATAGATAATGACAATTTGGTTATTACGTTCACATTCGCCTGGTTAAATGTACTTAATCTAGGCTTGTCATTGTTTTCAGTAAAGGTTATCATCCATTTATGAGGAAACACCAGCAGCTTCAAAATGACTTCAGAAACAGCAGATTTGATTAAATATTGCCACAGAACGTTAAGTTATAATCATTTCAACAGTATATGTACAAGTAGTTTGAAACCCTTCACTAGCATTCACTTTTGGAAACAGTTACTGTAGAGATTTATCATATTTAGGTCATTCAAAGGCCTTAAGTATGTAGTAGTTTGTAACTTAAAATGAGGAAGAACAGACGGATCAGGTCTGATCTATGAAAACATGAAGCTTCAAGTATTTTTGCTGACGAACAGCTGCTATATTTAACATCCCCTCCATTCATTGAATGGGTGTTTGGAGAACCCCCTGTCCCTTTGAAAACCTCTGCTTAATTAAAGACAAAGAGCGTGGGAGGGAGGTCAGGTTCACTGTAAAACCTATAGATAACGCTGTCAAACATTAAACTTAAATAATTTACACGTATAGCTGATTAAACAGCCTTCAGGAGCTCTTTGGAGCTGTATTTGGGGGATGCTAAACCTCGCTGCTCACTTTAGCTAAGCAACACCATTACGAATTAACATTTATTTTAGCAATAAGGCCAAGCTGTAGCGTTTTCGGACAAAAAAAAGATAATTAGTTGTATCAGAGAGGCTCAGTAAACATACCTTTGAATGCCACAGGTGTTGTTATACAACCATAAGCGAGCAACCCATATACTAGCCGGCTAGCATCCTGAAGCTAACTAAGCTGTCGACCGAAAAGTGTCCTTTTAACTTGGAGCTGTAATGCTCTTACTGCCGCCGCCGTCCTGCCGCTGCCCCGGCGAACAGAAGCTGCTGCTCGGACCGACAGGAGCGACTCTCGTCCGTGAAACGAACGGCAAAAATCAGCGTCTATCACCGGGAGCTGGCGCCGCGCCTGGAGCTGTCACGCAACAACTGACATTGAAGACAAAACAAATCTCCAGAAATATAACCGTCGAGTCGCGAGCGGGCACGAGGAGGCGAAACGTCCCGGACAAATAAAAAAAAAAACAGAAAAACATCAGCGCGCGTGAGAAACGTCCCAAAGCAGCGATGGTGGACACATTTTCGCGGCAGATGTACACACACACACACACACACACACACACTCACACAAGCGTTGAGGAGGACACGCGCACGCGCAGTGGTACGCACAGTGAGAACTGGCAGAGCTCTCTGAATGTGGGTCACTGGGCCTTGAAGCGTGCGGAAACAGTCCCGGAGCCTGCGCTGCAGTGCGAGCGCTTCCGCACGCGACAACGAAAACACCGCTCGCTCGCTCGCGACGACTCGCGCCGTTTCCCGAACACGCAGCTCGCTCTGCGCGCGCAGGGACAAAACAAGACATTTACCTTCGCGAACACTTCGACAGCAGCCTGCGCGCTTTGCCGACGTGAGCGTCACATGGAGGCGGTGGGGGTCGGGAGGACTTCGGGCTGAGGAGAAAAACAGGAGGCCTACTTCATATTAGACGACGTACAGTCATGCGCAATGGAGACAGTAGGGCGCACTGTTTTACAGTAGCAGAGAAACGGAGGGACGCGCTTTTGTTTTTCTCGACTGTAAAGTGTTTATTGTGCGATAAACGGCAGCGTCCAGAACAAACAGCGTTATAAATTCAAGGGGGAAAGAAGTCCAGTGTGTAGTTTAGGCAGCGACCTTGGAGAGTGAGGTGGTCGCCATGTGGACGCTGAAAAAAGTCGAAACAGGACAAGGTGTTCCCCCTTTAATCCACATCCAATCATAAGCCTTACAGACAATGACGTCAAGCCTAGAGCGTGTGTTGAGGTTCCCCTTGCTTTGTGCTTGGTGGATTTAAACTTTAAGACTCAGTTTATACAGAATAATAATGTTTCTGTGTCGCATAGGTTTATTATTAACAGTCAATCCGTTTTTTTTTCTTTCAGCTGTTTTCGAAGACAATTGTTTTTACGTCAGATGTCCTTCCTGAAGCAACCACAGACCACCGAGCTACCACACCCCTCAGTGTGGAGCAGAGAGCTGCGTCTAGGGTGCCTGGGAGAACAGGTGGGGTTAAGAGCCTTGATCAAGGGCCCAGAATGGGGCCAATGAAGGTGGAGGCAGGTGTGGGTGCTTCACCTTTCCCACCCACATTTTGATGTCGTCTGGGCCAGCAGATGGAACCGGCAACCTTCCGATTGCAGGCTCATCTTTACTCTGTGCACCACAGTCAATCAGTATTTCTGCACAAATAAAAGCCAACAAATTACCATTGTCTTGTTGTTTTGGTCTGCTTGATCTGTTATCTCTTGGATCATGTGGTGTGCATGACCCTCAGCGACTACCACCCCAGATTTTAGCTCCATATTGGTAGATTTCAGAGGTAGAGCCATTTAAGCAGAGAGCCAATTTCACCGTTGTATGGGAACATACAATGACGATAATATCTAACACGATATTATTATTATTATTATTATTTAATGGAGAATTAAGTCAATGAGCTGTGGTGGCCATCTTGAATTTGATTGACTTACTGTTTTCATTGACATTGCCTAGTGGTTCATGAAATATTTTGCTAACGGACAGGGTTGACTCCTCCAGCACTTGGCACAACTGTGTTGAGCTCAAAGTGTGTGTTGAGGGTTGATGCCCAACTACCACACCAAGATTTAGTTGTGAACTTAGCCGAGTTACGGACATTTTTGTGTTTTCAAGGCTGTGGCGGCCATCTTGAATTGGGTGAACCAGCTATAGACGGACATCCAGTGATTACTTTGTACTGGTAATTCAACTCATCCAGTCGGTTACGAGATATTTTGCTAATAGAACAGACGAACGCACGGGAAGCAATGTTCTGCAACAGGCAACTTGAGGTAAAAGACACACGAGGAGCAATTGTATGTTAAGAATTTTTTTAGTTGTGTACACTTCGATAAATAATAAGAGTTTAACAATCCTCGCACTAATGCAACAACTTGAAGCAAACTAGACAAAATGAGGGTCTGTGCAGTAAGAAAACTTAAAATTAACACTTCTGTGTGGTTTTTAATTATTTTGCACCATGTGTGATGTGTCTTTTCAAATCTGAACTTTTGTTCTAAACTTTCTCAACAATAGTAATTCATGTCATGTGTCTATATAAATAACTGAACGTATTACAGCTAAAATAGAAAGTCCAGTTTTTATGTCTTTTTGTTGTTTGTTTTTTGGTGCCTGCGTCTGACTAACCTTCATTCATGGGATCTACTTGTGAACATGTACTCTACATCAGGGATATTCAACTGGCGGCCCGGAGGCCAAATCAGGCCCACAGATGAACTCAGTCCGGCCCACGAGTGGGTTCATGTTAAATAAAACTAGATTTTAAACCGTGAAACAAACTTTCTTAATGACAATAACTGCTGCATGTCCGGCCCCTGAGCAGTTTACTTGAATAGCCCTGCTCTACATGATCACAAATAGATCCCATGAACGAAGCTTAGTTTATCTGCTAATGTTTCTCTACATACAGCAGATAAACTCCTAAAACTTTAGTTAAATTAAATGTTGCGTGTCATCAAGCCAGAGCCCTTTTGATCGAAGAATTGATTATTAGTACATGGAGTGATCCTGTTAGTTCTTGTGGTTCCTTACTGCCCACTGTTGGAGGGGACGTGTCGTGAAATCATGTCTGATGAACTTGAACATTTCCTGCAGGAACGGATCAGCTGATTTTGTGTCATGCTGTAAGGAATCCTGAAATCCTGGCCTGGTTCAGATGTTTTGTAAAGTAGTGACGGCGTTCTTGTACTTGTGTCCACTTTGTGCCTCTTTCTTGTCTTTCACTCTGTTTTATTTATGTAACCAGTCTCCCCTTTTTCCTGAAGTCCAAGGGTTTTCACTGTTTCTTGGTCTTTGTTCTTCACGCACCAGGTTGTGCTGGATCGTATTTAATGATCGTTTCTTCTCTTCCCTGTTTGTGCCGCTGCAGCGTTCAGTCACCGTGTGACTTCTTCTCATGACAGTTGTGGACTCAGAGACTTCTGGATCTTTCCTTCCTTTTAGATCCACGTGTCATGGAGACAGTGGCTTGTTGTGTTTCCTGGCAGTGGTTTTCTAAAGATGCTCCTGAGTCCAGTCTGGTACAGCACTGCCCGAGCGCCTGCACAGAGGTCTGCAAATTATGTTTCCATTTTACAGACGCCTCAAGTTATTCGCTCTCTTTTAATGAACATGACACTTTGAAGATCTATTGTTCTAACAGTCTTACAGAGAGGTGAAGCCCTCCTCTCCATCTTATTCAGTCTGTTTTTGTATTATTGATAAATAAATATAAGCCTTGAGTGATTATTTAGTAAAAATATTGTTTTTTCAATCCCAGGCTTTCCCATATCAATACGTACGAACAATAACGGGTTCTAAAATGATTCAAATGTAACCTCAAGTGTACAAAAACACATGTTTTATTAAACTTCTGCCATAGGATATAAGAGGGAATGTTTTAGGCAGGAGCTGCTGATCAAATGTATTGATTAATGGATCGTCATCAGTGTGATCACATCTATGAAAGCAGGAGTTTTGTCAGTTTGTTGCTCTAGAGCATCCAGGTGTGTGTTAACACAATGACGAGAAGGAAAGACATCAGCAATGACTTTGGAGAAGGAACTGTAGACGCCCTTCAGTCTGGGGCGGGTATAAGGCTGTTTCCAAACGATATGGAGTCTGATTTTACAGAAACTGTTCATAAATGGAAAATATTGAAGACAGCTGCTGATCTTCAGAGGAGTGGATGCCTGATTCATCACAGTTTGAGCGGACAACACTCACACAAAATAACAAACTACTGTATGTCTCAGGTAAAACAGGCACCCTCCAGTTCACGTTTAGGAAGGAGCAACTGTTAATTCAGAGAGTACTAAAGGTTTGAATTTAAAAAGAAAGAATTAGTCTGCTTGTTTGTACAAGAAGTGCACATGAAGATCTTCTGTAAGAGGCCAAGCAGGTGCTTTTATTTTTTTTAAATTAAATTTATTCATTTTAAAATACAACACAAAAAAAACAATAATGCAAACTAAGTTTATATAATATATAAATAAAATGAAGGAAGAAAAAAAAATCTTATTTTATCTGCCCCCTCTTACAATGATTCAAATCAAACAACAATCATCTATAAGTACCTAAACAAACAAAAAAGAAAAAAAGAACAATTCACTATAATTTTCGAACTATAATGCAACATACGTAACAGTATTTCATATATATTTTTGTAGTAGTCCATTTTTAATTATTTTCTTAAAAGTAATCGTTGTTTTTGCATTTTTCACTTCAGTTTTCAAACCATTCCACAATCTAATTCCCTGGATTGAGGTTGACCGACCCTTCAAACTGGTTCTATATCTTGGTTTAACAAATATTTCCTTTCCCTTGAGATTATAACAGCTTTGTCGTTTTATGAAATATATTTGGATATTCACAGGTAGTTCATTTATATGAGCTCTATACATAACTAGTAAAATATTATAATCCACCAAGTCATGGAACTTCAATATTTTCAGTTGATGAAATAATGTGCTAGATGGGTGACAGTAATGTTTTCTAGTGATTATTCTTACTGCTCTTTTCTGCAGCAAGAAAACAGGTTCCGTAAATGTTTTACATGCTTTTCCCCAAACATCAATACAATAAATTATATGTGGGACAATAATTGTGTTATATAACAAATACAGGGCTTTATCATTTAACAAGTTCCTGACTTTGTATAATACTGCAATAGATTTGGCTGTCTTTATCCTTACAGAATTTATGTGATGTTTCCACGTCAATTTGTCGTCAATGACAACACCCAAAAACTTCATTTCACTAACACAACAAATCTCAACACCATCAATCGTAAATGGAACATCAATAATTTCCTTTTTTTTTTAACTGAATATCATGTACTTAGTTTTACTTATATTTAATGATAATTTATTTAGTTTAAACCAATCTTGTATTTCAACAAATTCTGCCGTCATCAACTCAAACATCTGTTTCTTATCTTTACCAAAATAAAAAAAAGTGTTATCATCAGCAAATAGGATACATTTAAGGAGATCTGACACTTTTACCAATTCATTAACATACAGAATAAATAGTTTTGGTCCAAGTACAGAACCCTGAGGGACTCCACATGTAATATTACAGAGGTTGGATCTTACATCATTTATTTGCACAAATTGTTTTCTATTTCTTAAATAACTAGATACCCACTGTAATGCTGGTCCTCTAACACCGTATTTACTTAATTTGTCAATGAGAATAGTATGATCAATCGTATCAAAAGCCTTTTTTAAATCAACAAAAATACTTAAACAATTTTGTTTTTGATCCATAGCAGTAGTTATTTGTTCCATAAATTCCATGAGAGCCATTGACGTAGAGTTTTTTGCTCTGAAACCATACTGACTATTACTCAGAATATTTTGTTTATCAATAAATTGGTCTAATCTAATCACAAACAGTTTTTCTAAAATTTTGGAAAACTGTGGGATATTGGTCTATAATTGTTAAATGTACTTTTATCACCTTCCTTAAAAAGAGGTATTACTTTGGCTATTTTCATATTATCTGGAAATGTTCCTGTTGTAAACGATAAATTACATATATATGTAAAAGGCTCAATAATATGACTCATTATATCCTTCACCAGCTTCATGTCCATATCAACCCAGTCTTTTGATCTCTTATCAGTAAATTTTTTAACTACATTCATTATTTCTTCTTTGTCGATTTCCTTAAGATAAATACTGTTTGCACAACTAATAATTGGATGGTTCACTATATTATTTACTTTAGGTATTTTGTCTGCAAGATTTGATCCAACATTCACAAAATATTGATTAAATCCATTAACAATTTCGTTATCATCATAAATTTCACCATTATCTTTTACAAAATGTTGTGAGATACCAATCTTTGATTTATGATTCTTCAAAACATTATTCATTACTCGCCATGTTGCTTTAATATCACCATTACTTTTATTTAATAAACCACTATAATATTCCTTTTTGTGTTTTCTTATAATTCCTACTAATTTGTTTTTATACCGCTTATATTTTTCTTCAGATTCTTGTGTTCTTGATTTTAGAAAGCATGAGTACAAATAGTTCTTTTTTTTTTAACAAGCATTTTTCAGTCCTTTCGTCATCCATGGTTGGTCAACAGTATTTTTTCTAGTATAATTTATTTTCACACATTTTTTTTCATCTTTATTGTCTCAAAAGACAACTATAAACTAATGTTTTCAAAGACACATAGCTTAAGATCATTATATGTTCCTACGATTATCCTCTACCTCAAAATGCCTTCAAGATTTAGTTTAACATCTTGTAGAGCGTTGCTGCCAGGGGCGTTTTTAGGGTCTTGAAACATTGGGGGCTTTAGCCCCGGAAGCCCTGGTCTAACGACACGCCTGGTGGCTGCCCATCAGTCTGGGAAGGGTTCATTTACAAATAATTTACTGTCCCTCGTTCTGCAGTAAATAATATTTTTACAAGTGGAAAACATTTATGACAACTGCCAGAAGTGAATGCTCCAGGAAATTCACCCCAAGTTCAGACTGTGTAATGGTCAGAAAAATTGCAAAGAAAAAAAAAATATCTCAAGGCTTCATTCCAGACAACAGTTCATGCCAAAGGTTTTATAAAGAGACTGGAACTCTATGAGACTGAAAACGTTTAGTTTGGCAAAGCTGAATCTGAAAGAATCACAAGATAGGAAAATGTTCTGTAGAGAGGCTTACCCATAATGCACTGTACCATGTTTGGTAAAAATTTGTACACACTATTTTTGTTTATTTGTTTTTCTTCTTTCGACTGCTCCCTTCCTCAGGGGTCGCCACAGCAAACTAACAAAGACCTGGTAATTGTTTTTGCGCCAGATGTCCTTTTTGACACAACCACAGACCACTGAGCTACCACTGAGCTACCACTGACCTACCACTGAGCTACCACTGACCTACCACTGACCTGCCACTGACCTACCACTGAGCTACCACTGAGCTACCACAGCCCTCTGTGTGGAGCAGAGCGCTGACATCTAGGGTGCCCAGGGGAGCAGATGGTGGGCGTTAAGGGCCTCGCTCAAGGGCCCAGAGTGGGGCAGGTGAGGGAAAACACTGTTGTTGCCAGTCCAGGGGGTTAACTGGCGACATTTCGATCACAGGCTTGCCTTCTCTAAAAACATCACACTGTCAAGCACGATGGTGGAGGAGGGATGGTTTGGGCTCGCTTTGCAGCCACAGGACCTGGGCTCCTTACAGTCACTGAGTCGCCCACGAGCTCCTCTGTAGACCAAAGGATTTTAGAGTCAAGCGTGAGTCCATCGGTCTGACAGCTGAAGTTTGGTCCAAACTGAGTCAGGATGCAACAGAACAAAGATCGTAAACCCAGCAGCAGATCTACAACAGGCTGGGTGGAAAGAAAAGACAGAGTCTGGACCTCAACCTGAAGCTGTGGTGGGACATTAGGAGAGTGGCGCAGAAGCAAACTTTAATAAACTGAAGCGACGCTGCAAAGGTCTGAATGTCTCCACAACATGTGGGAGTGTTATGAGGTAAAAGCAGAAAACAAGGCGGTGCAAGCTGCTGGTTTGTAGGGTGCTCTTATGTTTTCACACAGGTTTTCCATTTGGGCCTTATTGGTTACATAATGACACGGTGGAATCTCTTGTGTGTTTTTAAACACCTGGAGTAAGTAAAGACCAGAAAATGTTCAAAGTGTGCTGAAACATCAAGGCTTGCATTTTTCCATGACTGTTTTGTTTTATATCACAAACATTGCAGCCTTTAACCTCATGCATGACCTCATGCATGACAGCGCATATAAAAGCCACTCTCTGAAATCAACCGGTTATTTTAGAAATAATAGGTAAGTACAACAAACCTCATGTGTTATTCATGGGTTTCAACACTTGTACATTTCCTTTTGCTCTCTGCTTCCTGCCCATCTGCTCGTCTTTCCATCTCAGAGACAAAAAGCCTCTCAAGTGAACACCCACAACAAGCGCCGACAACAACAACAACAACAACAACAGTGAAGCACTTAGCCGTGGAAAAACTTCATCTGTGTTCACAAATGTGACCAGCGATCCAACGGAGCCACACTCACAGTGTTGGTCCGGTTCACGTTGGTGTGGTTTGGATTAGAGAAAAGAACTGACACACCAAGGTGTATTGTACACCTGGTCAGCAAAACATCTTATGAAGCCACCAGGACTGAAGAAGTAGCATCCTTTTGTGAGCTTGTAAAACAAAATGAGAAGAAAAAACTTCCCCACTGCCTCCTGTATAAGTGCTTCAGCCCACTTGTATGATTGAATTACTCCGGGGTAATGGAAACCATGTAGAGTGCTGTGGGACATCCTTTTCCCACACAACAACCGTTTAATCACAGACAAACAGCGGGCACTGAGCCACAGAATATATCACCATCTATATGTAAGTAAGAGGGGGAGACAGAGAGACTCCAGAAACTCAGACGTTGTCCACATGTGCTGGACGAGGGTGGTGGAAAATGGAGACATGGAACGATCCAAAAGTCCAGACTTTTTCTGTGTTTCGAGCAGATAAAGATCCAAACTCTGGTGTGTAATGCATTTGGATGCTCTTCATAATGGATGTTGATTGGAGCAATAAAAGTGTGAACTGATGAAGGGATTGGCCTTTTATTGCCCCCCTCTTAGTCCCCCCGCCCCTGTGAGGGAACCAATATGAAAGCATTAAGTCAATCAAAGATGGCTCATCAAACTCCTTCCACCACAAAGTGGACTGTGTGTGTGCGCAGAGTAGTTTACACACACACACACAAACACACAAAACCAAGCCACAACCACAAATTTTCTCACTATCTGATAAGAGGAACCATCACCACCTCCCTCCTCCCTACCACAGCCAGAACCTGTGCATCTCCAGACATCGTCATCAGCTTCTTTTTTCCAGCAGTTCATCTCTTTCTGGGACTTTCTCACCTGCTTTGCCCGTTTTTCTTTTTGTTCTGGTGAAGCTTGAAGTCCTCTCTGCCCCGTCATGTCTTCTCTCTTGAGAGAGGAAATGCAGAGAGTTTTATTCCGACCTGCGAAGCACAGACTGGTGGAGTTTATTGAGATCGAAGAAGAATCACCTGGGAGGCATTTTCTCTGTGTCTCAGGTAAACAGCTCCGTAAAATCAGCTCTTATTCTCAGTTTTACTCCGTTTATTTCTCATTTTTAATTGAATTGCTTTCTATTTGTGCAGTCGGATCAAAGAAACTGGTGCAGTTGAGCATCGTGCAATGCCAGGTGTTTGTCATGTCCCATAAATCTGGCTCCAAGAGGTCGCACACCAAACGGTCCAACCTCCAGGACTGCTACAAAAAGGTAGAGATCTGGCCCCTGCAAGACCTGACCCTCGTTGACGGACGAGACCCTGATGTGGTAATTAACCAAATCTGATTTTAAATGTTTGCATGCTCAAGGTGGATCCCTTTACAGAAAGAAGACGTTAACATTTCTGCTAAATCCACACAAACTACAGGCATCATATTCATATTCTTTTTAGCTTTGTGTTATTTTGTGGGGATGTCAAAGAGGAATCAGAGCCGTGATTCAAACAGCAGTTTCCCCCCTCTGTGCAAAAACAGATCAGTGTCTGTACTTTGTTCTTGTCAAAAGTCATTTTTTATATTACATAACGTTTTGTTTTAAAGACTAAAAGGTTTTAACAGTAGCACCCAGACTGTTTTTATACAAGCAGATGGAAAATCTTGACTTTAAGGCAATATTTCAGAAATTTTTGAAGTAGGATTTTATGGAATCATTATGAACAATTGTTATGTTACCTGTAGGAGATAGCTCTTGGAACAACCTTCGTTTGGAAATAAAATGTATATGATTTTGACGATGGCGAGCTGACAGCTGGTCTTGGAGTAAGACCAAAGTAAACTGGAGCAGTCAACAAGTCTGTTTAAAATAATGTTGAGTCAAGCCATTAGTTTGTCAGTCTGGTCAGGATTAAACTCATATTCTCCAAATTGAGGCTGTTCAAAGAGCTACCGCAGGTCAGGAAATATATCACGTGAGCCCCTGCTGATTTTCGTGAGTTTGCCCCCAATTGCAAAGAAGTGATCAGTGTCCAGATGTTTTGTGACAGTTCAGTTCAAATATACTTTAATCCCAAAAGGAAATTAAATGTTGCAGCTCGTTATCCACATTTCGTTAAGATATGTTATAGATGCTGATGGCTGTAGGCAGGAAGGATCTCTTGTAAAGGTCCGTCCCACAGCAGATCTGAAGAAACTGGCCGCAGATGTCGTCTGATCCATCCACCCAGACTCGGCTGGCTTCTCGGTGCCCTCGGACTGCAGGACCACCCGAATGCTGGGCTGAACTCCTCCCAGAGTGATGGCCATTCCTCCCAGCAGCCTGTTGAGCTCCTCATCACTGTGGACAGCCGGCAGCAGGTGTTGGGGGATGAACCCGGCCCTTCTGCTGTCACGAGCCACGTTTCCTGCTAGTTCCAGGATCTTACTGGTCAGGCACTCGAGCACAGCCGGCAGGTAGATGGGAATGCATCTACGGTGCCTCCTTTTCAACTCATTTGAGATTTGGGGCTGTAGCTGAGATATTATTTGAGCTTTTGAGATGTTAATCAGCTGCTCCCGATTGTAAAAAAAATAACAAAACACCTGATGTTGTCATGGTTACGCATTCAATGCAGTTTATTTATATAGCGCCAAATCACAACAAAGTTGTCTCAGGGCACTTTACAGGAACATCCACATACATAAAAGCCAATTAGTAAAGTTCTCTATCTAAGGAATCCAGCAGACAAGATGAATCTTGGCTTCGTTGCAGTTTCTCATCCTGAGCAAGCACAGTGGCAACAGTGGAAAGAAAAACTCCCTTTTAACAAGAAGAAACCTCCAGCAGAACCAGGCTCAGGACAAGCGGCCATCTGCTTTGACCGGCTGGTTGAGAGGACAGGAAGGAGACAGATGAACACAGAATGGTAGGTCCAGATATAGGTCCAGGTGTATCTGAAAGACAAAAAAAAAAACCACACATGTTAAGGATAGAAAAAATAATTACAAATACAAAACAGGTTGCATCATAACAAACGTACAAAACTAAAAAAAGTTTCAGTAAAAATCCTTCCAGCTGCACAGCATCTGATACCAGAGGAAACAATCATTTAAAAAAAGTGATTTACATCCAGAAAAAAGAGGAATTAAAACGTTTCAAAAAGCAAAATCTCAGAATGAAAGTGACAGAGCTGCTCCAACATGCAGCCACCTGGAGCGGCGCAATCCTAGAAGCTTCAATTCTTGAACCTTTAAAGGAGAGAGACAGAAGACTGTGTGTGTTACATAAATGTTGATTTGCAAACTGTTGAGGGAAATAAGTGTTGCTCTCCTACAACCCAGGCAGGATTCTGCCTCTCATGGAGCAATCGATCAGTTCTCAGTCGTAACATAAAGCACAGTTATCTGGTGAAGATCTAAACGACTTAAAGAAGGCATGGGACAGAGGTCAGATGTTGTGGGCGGATGAGACAAAAATCAACCAGACCTGTGGTTTCAGGAGGAAATAAAATCCAGAGTTTGACCCAAAGAGTAGCATAATCACAGATAAGCACGGAGGTGGAAACATTATAGTTTGGGGTTGTTTTCTGTTAAGCGTACAGGATGACTTTAACACACTGAGGGGCCAGTGAATGGGGCAATGTATTGTAAAATGTTGAATTAAAAAAAATTCCTCCCTCAACCAGAACATTAAAGGGTGGGTCGTGGCTGGCGTCTTCCCGGAGCCAACAAAGGAGTGGCTGAAGAAGACCATTAACATCATGGAGGAGCCCAGCCCTCCGTCTTATAAAAAAATCTGTGGAGGGAGCTGATGCCTCAAGTTGTCCAGCGCCAAGAAACCTAAAGGATTTAGAGTATGTGTAAAGAGGAGTGGGACAGATCCTTTCTGAGACGTGCAAACCTGCTGACCAACTACAAGAAACATCTTACCTCCATGCTGCCAAGAAAGCATTCACCAACAGGAACTGTGGTCACGTTTGGCCCGGGGCTCAAACACTCGTTCCACTCACAGAAAATGCAAACTATTTCCCTTTTTCTTTTATGTAATGTTTATTTTATTTTGGATTATCTGTCATGCGCCGTCAAATGAAATGACCCTCCAAAGCTAGAGATTGTTCATTTGTTTGAAAGTGGGCAAGCATACGAAATCAGGGGTTCAAAAATATATTTTAATCCACTATATTGACAAGAAAATATGAATTGACATCCACATATTTACTGCTTTAAGTCAAGTACTTCTTCTGTCTTGATATGACAAACAGAATTTTATAAACCTTACTGTAACTGATGTCCTGATGCTCAATAATCCAGGTAGAAATATTTAACAAGGTTAAGTCAGGGCCTCTGGACGGATCCTTGTTTCTTGATTCAGGAGCGGGGGTCTCCGTGTTCAACTGTCCTCTTATCCTGATGCATGTCCCCCTCGTACAACGCGATTATTACCCCTCTTACAAAAGCTTCTTCCAGTGTTGCCCAGATCCAACCTCAAGAAACGAGTCCATGCCTTTATCATTAATGCACTCTATACTGGGGTCGGCCAGGCCTCCATCTCACGTCTCCAGCTCGTCCAGAATGCTGCTGCTCGGCTCGTAACTGGAACTCGTAGGTTTGAGCATATTACACCAGTTCTGTCTTCCCTTCGCTGGCTCCCTGTGTGTACTAGAATTGATGTTCCGTCTCGGGCGCTGAGATCATCCGATCAGCTGCTTTTAGCTGTTCCAAAAACTGAAGCTCAGAGGAGATCGGGCATTTTCAATCATGGGCCCCAAACTCTGGAACAACCTGCCCCCAACATTAAGCAGGCCACCTCCCTTCCTGTGTTCACATCTCTGCTAAAAACGTCAGTTTTCTCTGGCATTTCACACAGTGTGAGCTGATTTAGTATTTTTTTGTTCTGTGTTCTTACGTTTTTTTTTATTTAATGCTTTTAATAATTTTTTTAGTATGATCAATAGTGTGTGTTATTTTTTCCATTGATTTTACTCTCATTGATGTTCAACACTTTGGTAACAGCTGCTGTTTTTAAATGTGCTTTATAAATAAATTTGACTTGACTTATTGCAAGTACAGTGGGACTCAGCCCCCTTTGAATAGCAAGCGGCCATCAGAGCACTAACCATCCATTGTTGGGCTGATATCCTCCTTTTGCATGTGAATATCTGGTAGCTGGTCTGTCAGCCTAAGCAATATTAAACTGATCTCACTCTAGGTGTGAGTGAGAGAGTGAATGGTCGTTGGTGTCGTTTGTCTCGATGTGTCCCTGTGATGGACTGGAGACCTGTCCAGAGCGTCTCCCTGCCTCTCGCACAGTGATACCTGGACATGGGCATCAGTGACACACACACCCCCCCCCCCATGACCCAAAAAGGAAGAAGTGGGTAAAAGATAATGGATGGAAAGATGTCAGAAGCAAACTGGTTGATCCACAATGATAAAGTGATATTTATAATAAGACTGAGCATTTTGCAAGATCTCAGACTGATGAAGTCTTTTGGATAAAAGATGAAACGTTTCAGCAAACAAGAGTCCGTCCAGAGGACCTGACTAATTTGTTAATTTTATTGTATTTCTTTTTGTAGTTTTTATTTATTGTTTGTATTGTATTTTATTTCATTAATGGGGCAGTGTCCGCCATTTGTCTTAAAATGATTAAGCTGATTTCTAAACTTCCTCCCCTCCTTCAGGATGACCCCTGTTTTCTGCTGCACTTTGAAACGGTGCGTTCAGTGACAGCTGTCAGCTGCTCGGCCAAATACACCATGGTGCGCGCCCTGGTCGCCCTCAGCGACCGGTACTGTCATCAATCCCTGAATCTGCAGAACTTTGATCATGCTTACATCAAACCTACCACCTACTACTCCAACAGAGGAGACTGTGTCGTTCTGTCGCAGATCTGCTTCTACGCCTTCAATCTGGTGTGTCTGTCCTTGTGTCCTGTGCCCATGGATGTTTAACAGCATCATTACTGTGTGTGTTTGTGTGTATCATTTAATGTACTGTACATATATGAGTCAATAATTGGTATGGAGTTCACTTCAGTGGAACTTTAATAAAACATTATTGATTTTTTGCATCATTATTCTAAGTGTATGTTCATAGCTAGTATGAGTTTCAAACAGATTGACATTCCTTAACTGTGTTTTTTATTTGCCTTTAATTACTTCCTCCAATAAACATGCTATTGTGTGTGCTGTTATTAAAAATGAATTATTAAATTAGGTTTAGAAAACCATTTTACTACACTTTTTTTAAAGTTCTTTCATAGTAAATAAATAATCCATTATTATTAATTTAGCATCTCTATATGTTTACATTCCCAGGGGGTGCCAAAGCAAAATTTGCATTAAAACAATGTTTTAAATGTGTTTATTTGACTGACTTCATTGTAATTTAGTCCATTTTAACACAGAAAGAAGCTAAATAAAGGATTTCTTGACACCTAACTTGATTTTGTCTTACATGCACAAAGTAAATGGTTAATTTTTTTGGATGCATTATGAAATATGAGTAGCTTTAATAAATTTTATTAATTTACATATGTAATATGAACAATTACCTAAACATAATATGTGTTTTTCAAAAGCAGCTGATTTGCACTTGTACAATGAAAGCTCTTTGGATTTGATAGACATTTTTTTAGATGTAACATAAAAAAATAACTGACGAGGTGAAATAAAGTAGACTTCACAATAACATAGTGCCATTATAATAACATAAGCAGTATAAGTCGTGTTCAATAATAGGAACTTTATATCAGCATTCACAGTGCAAAAGTTTAATTCATCTTACATAAAATTAAAATAATAAAAGAAAAACTTATAAAATATTGTGCAAAAAATGAATTTTTTTAAACATCTAGTGAACCTAAGTCGAAACTTTAAAGTTTACAAAAAGTCAGATAAGTATTTCACACAGAATACTGCATAAACTAATGGCATAAAACCACCTTCAATATAAATATAACCTGCAGGGGGCGCACTTCGTAGATGTTTGGAAGTCTTAAAATATGCCTGATATAAAATAAATATATATTGCTCTAAATATTAAATAATGACTATAACTTGCATTTATTTAAAAAATAAACAAGTAAAACTACGTATTTAAATTAATTTATCTTCATATATTCATATAATTAAGTTATGTAAAATGTTTGCATCGCTTTGTTTCCGGCTTAGAAATGGAAACGACTGCCGGCTTCAGAATCGTTAGGCCCGCGTGCCGCCAAAATTTAAGTGCTTCTCAGTTGTCGGTTGTAAACACGGGGCTGTGTGAATTGACCATCGCGCGTTTGACTTCAAGGCTCGTCGCTGGCACGCATCTGACCTCCGGAATCGTCGGAGAGAAGGCAGAAAGATGCACATCAAGTCAATTATTATCGAAGGGTTCAAATCGTACGCGCAGAGGACGGAGATCAATGGCTTCGACCCGCTGTTCAACGCCATCACGGGACTGAACGGAAGCGGCAAGTCCAATATTCTGGACTCCATTTGTTTCCTTTTGGGCATTTCTAACCTCACACATGTAAGAATGTTGTTCACATATCTGCTGCAAACGTTTCGTCTTTCTATTTCTCTTTGTGTGCGCACTGAGCCAAGTTAAACTGTTCCTGTGGTTTCTCGCTGAAGGTGCGCGCCTCCAACCTTCAGGATCTGGTGTATAAAAATGGACAGGGGGGCATCACCAAGGCCACAGTGTCCATCACTTTTGATAATTCCAACAAAAGCCAGAGTCCTCTGGGCTTTGAAACCCACGATGAGATCACTGTTACCAGACAGGTAAAGTGCTAGATACCCCGCAGGAGCCACACGTTTTATTTAAATGTATGTTTTTATGTACAATCTTCTATTTTCTCTCTCCCAGGTGGTGATCGGAGGCAGGAATAAATACCTAATCAATGGAGTGAATGCCACCAACACCAGGGTGCAGGACTTGTTCTGCTCTGTGGGGCTCAATGTCAACAACCCACATTTCCTCATCATGCAGGTCAGCCTCACATCGTGCATCTTTTAGCTTTAACTGCAAAACAAATCACATGTTAAAAACAAGTAGAGTTTGACTTGTGAGTAGGTTTTCATGTATCATACATACTTTTTTATTGTTTTAATAGGGAAGGATCACCAAGGTCCTAAACATGAAACCGCCAGAGGTAACTATTGTTTGACTAAGTCCATCCATTGTCTTTACCCTCTTCTTGCTTTTCGGGTCATGGGGGTCACTGGTGCTCATGTCCAGCAGTCACTGTGAGAGGCAGGGGACACCCTGGACAGGTCTCTGGACAGTCCATCACAGGGACACATAGAGACAAACAACCATTCACTCTCTCACTCACACCTAGGGACAATTCAGAGTTACCAATCAGCCTAACATGCATGTTTTTGGTCTGTGGGAGGAAACCGGAGTACCCGGAGAAAACCCACGCATGCACGGAGAGAACATGCAAACTCCACCCAGAAAGACCCTGGGCTGGGATTTAATCCGGTGACCTCGCTGAGAGGCTACAGCTCTATCAACTGAGCCACCGTGCTGCCCTGTTTGATTACGTCGTACTTTAAAAAAATTAAAGTTTTGGAGATGATCCGTTTCTTTCCTCCAGATTCTTGCCATGATTGAGGAGGCAGCAGGCACCAGGATGTATGAATGTAAGAAGATCAGTGCCCAGAAGACGATCGAGAAGAAGGAGGCCAAGCTTAAGGAGATTCAGACTGTATGAGATGCAGTTGTTTTGATTTCTCTCTTTATTTTCCAGTGAACGTGTTTTTAGCTGTAAACTTTTTCTGTTCTCTAGATTCTGAATGAAGAAATTACTCCAACTATGCAAAAGCTGCAAGAGGTAAATTAACTTTAGCGTTTGAGCTCACTTCTTGCAGAAGTTTCTGCGTAGCAATTATTAAAAAAAGACGTCTTTAACCTTTCTGTGTTCAGGAACGATCATCGTATTTGGAGTACCAGAAGCTGATGCGTGAGATCCAGCACTTGTCCAGGCTTTACGTGGCCTGGCTGTTTGTGTGCGCCGAGGAGACCAAACTGAAGTCGGCCGATAATCTGAAGGTGATGCAGGATAACATCAACAAGATGCAGGCCAGCATGGCCGAGAACGAGGACAAAATCAAGGAGCTCTCAGCCCAGATTCAGGAGCTGGAGAAGAAAAGAGACCAGGTATGTGAGGAGGACTAAAGGGGATCAGGTTAATTTGCTGAACTTTTCTCACCAAGTTAATGAGCTCATATTGTTGTTTTATTTGTTTAGTATTGGTCTGTCCTGCAAAACTTTCTGAATTTCTTTTGAGACATCTCAGACCAGGGGTGTCAAACTCACTTACACAAGGGGGGCCACAATTAAAAACTTGCTTCAAACTAAGGGCCATTTTCAGAAACTACATTAACTCAAGTCAGAAACCCAACATCTTCTCCTGGTCACAGGTTCCTCAACAAGAGTTTGGTTGGTCTCATTTTGACGTTCTCTGTTGTGCTTTCCACATCATAATCAAAGATTACTGAAATAATTTGAGTGATGAAAGCATTTTACGTTTAACACGTCATCTTGGGGGCCAGAGAAAATGTCAACGAGGGCCATATTTGGTCCCAGAGCCTCGAGTTTGACGTATGTGCCTTAGACAGTGTCCATTAGAAAATGTTTTGGTGTGCTGTCGTCAAATTTATTTATAAAGCACATTTAAAAACAGCAGTTTTTACCAAAGTACTTGGCAATTAAAAAAAACAATGGCAGTCATTAAAAAAAAATTTTATATCATCAAAAGAAAAACATAAAACGCAAAACAATAAAATAAACAAATCACACTGGGTTGAAAGTCAGTGAAATGAAATGTTAAAAAACTGAAAGTAACGTGACCTGTTTAATGTTGAGGGGCAGATTGTTCCAGAGTTTAAGGCCGCGACTGAAAAAGGCCGATCTCCTCTGAGCTTCAATCTGGTTTTATGCTCAACCAAAAGCAGCTGGTCAGATGATCTCAGTGTCCGAGAAGAAACAGAAGGTTGGAGATGTATGAGGGTGTAAGGCCATTAATGCACTTATCATTATTTTCCGCCGTACACGTCACACCACCCTATAAGTAACATCAGTCCAAATATGTCTAATAAAGTGGGAAAAAAACATAATTACGTCACTTCACCGTATGCGTCGCATCTATTACGCGTCACCGCTGACGATCCAAAAACATGGGCCGGTGTTGTGTCAAAAATCTATTGGCTGCCAAATGGCGGGAGCGTGCATGGGAGGACTTTAACACGATTAACACTAAAAAACTTTTTTTTTTTTTTGCTTGAAATCATAGTAAAGGTGTGTCTCAGTTAGGGTTGGGTGATATGGACCAAAATTAATATCGATATTTTAAGATAAATGGCCATGTACGATATATATCTCAATATTTTTTCTTTCCGTGAAGTAATAACAGAAATATATTTCTGAGTCAAAGCTTTGTCCCAATTGTCACACAGCTTAACAAAACTGTAACTGTACAAAATAAATGTCTCAAAAAAAAAAAAAAAAAAATATATATATATATATATATTTTCCCTCTGCATAACAAAACCAAAAACACAGCTGTGAACTTAAAATTTAAACAGAGCACATACAGATGAAAGGCTGGCTGCTCTTTAAAAAGTCTGACTCTAATGAAGCATATTCATTCAACTTTTATTAACAAAGCTGTTAGAAAGCCCACGTTGTTGTGTAGTTGGTTTGTTTACTGAGCTCGGTTCTGTTTGGTTACGCCTCGTTTCTTTCTGAATTTAAAAGTTTCTGTGCTCTCGAATGCACCGCTCTGGTTAAACATATAGTCCAAGCTGCGTGTCAGAGTGTTTTCTTCTCCCGACACAAGACGGAGCCTTGCAGCTTTGTTGAAGCAGCCACCGTCATTGTTCACACCTTATCAGGAATTTAAAGTGGTTCTCCCTCTGTCGATCTACAAAGACCTGTCTGCAGCAGGGGTGCGCCGATTGCAGCTTTCTGACCGATTTCTATCATCGATTTCTAAAAAGTCTGACCTGCCGATTCCGATTTTGTTTCATAAGCGACACTGTCAGGTGTTGTAAGGTCACAATGCACCTTCAATTGTCCAATCTTATGTTACTGAAAAACATACCCTTGAACAATATCTTAGAAACAATACAAACTTGTTTTATCTGGCCGTGAGGTAGTGCTCTGAAATATAAATGAAGTTCAGACAATTGTTGTTAAAACTAAAAAAAATCAGTAAAATAGATTTCTCATGCAAGTATCGTCCGATTTCCCCAAATTAAGGAATTTAAGGCCAATTTATCAGTGCACCCCTAGTCTGCATATCTAAGCTTCTTCAGCTGGAGCAAGCAGCCGGGGAGGAGCGGGTTTGTCAGTGAAGGAGAGAGAAGGGTTGGTGTGAAAGGATGCAGACTGGGAGAAAAACTGGTGGATTTATATCTTTATGTAGAGTATAAGAAACTATCATTTTATATCGATATAGTCTCATTTTATATTGCGTTTTAAATCATCTCAATATTTTTAAGATATCGATATATCATCCAGCCCTAGTCTCAGTCTAACTTTTGCTTAATAAATGCACTTTGTCAGTCAAATCAGCTGCATTTCAAAAGCTGATACGTATAAGTAGGAGCTCACAGAGGGACGAGTCTCTGTGCATTTCTTCGAAATTTAACAAGATAAGCACCTAAAACAATTATTTGTTTGCCCGACTTTATAGTGAAGGTGTGACTCAGTCTAACTTTTGCTTAATAAATGCACTTCAATGGTCAAATCAGCTGAATTTCGTCGGAGCAGTGCGTTGAAATGAAGCTGACTGGACGGTTGCTCCAGGCATGATCCTGGAGCTGGATGAAGGTGGCAGGCGTATTGTGCAGTTAATAGCCACTTTACGTATTACATGATACAACGGCATGCCATTTTACTCTGCTACCATCTAGTGGCTGAAAAATGCTAGTGTTCAATATTTCAGTCAGAATCAATGAAAAAGGTCTATCTCAACCAAAAATTGGTTTATAAATATGTGGAAAAATCCATAAATAAGTTGCTTCAGTGTACAAGTCGCAGGGCATGCAAATTGTGCAAAAAAGAAAAAAGCGACTTATAGGCCGAAAAATCCGGTAAACGTCAACAGGAGAATTTTAAAATTTATTCTGATACGTACAGGGAGCCAGTGACGGGAGGACAAAACTTGTGAAATGCACTCAAACCTACGAGTTCCTGTTAATAGCCGAGCAGCATTTTGGATGAGCTGCAGACGTGAGAGGGACACCTGACTCACCCCAACATAAATCACATGACCGTAATCAAGTCAGGTTGTAAAGAAAGCGTGGACTAGTAATTTTTCAAGGTCAGATCTGGTCGACCCAGACTTAAGCTTAGCTATCTGCTTTAACTGGAAGACGCTTTTGTGCAGAACAGAGTCATTAATCTGTTTATTAAACTTAAAGTCAGCGTCTAAAAGCATCCCGAGATTCATATCAAACTGCTTTAGATAAAACTGATGAGAGTCGAGGTTTACAGGAACAGCTGTAGAGCTAGGGCTGAACACAATCACTTCAGTTTTCTGATCTTAATCATTTTGAAGCCATCCATGCCTTGATGACATCAAGACATTCAAATTCAAGACGGCGCCACAGTTAATTGATCTTGGCCAACATAAAAATGACTGCACCTCAGTGAGGTTTGTGCATATCGAGCCTGTTGTAGCAGCTGACAGTGGTTAACAAAAATATCTCATAAGTAATTTCTATTTTTAACCAGGCAGCAAGTCTAGGTCTTTGTGTTTTTTATGACTCAACGGGTCTTTTAAAATAGATTTACAATATGTATTCAGAAATTTTTAATGGTTGAGTACTTTAGTGTTTGTACAGTACAGGAAAAAACACTTTATTTCTGACAGTTTTTGTCACTTTGTTTGTTTCAAGGAGTTGAGTGGGGTGTTAAAATCCTTGGAGGACGCTTTAGCTGAAGTGCAGCGTGTGGATGCCAAGGCTCAGAGTTCACTGGACTTAAAAAAACAGAATCTCAAAGATGAAACCAAGAAGAGGACGGAGCTTTTAAAGACGATGGAGGAGGTAACGGATTAATAAATGCTGCTGATCTCAGATTAAAATCAACTTTATCCAATTAGGGCAATCTGCTCAGTTCCAGATGTGAGCATTCTGTTCTCAAATCCTCAGGATAAGAAACTGCTTGTGGTGAAGGAAAAGGAAGTTTCTAAGCTGGCTGAGCTGCTTCAGGCTGTCCAGGAGGAAGGACAGAAGGACACCGCTGCGTTCGAGGCGGCCGAGCAGCACTTCAAGGCCGTGTCTGCAGGTCTTTCCACCAACGAGGACGGAGAGGAGGTCACGCTCGCCGGGCAGATGATGGCCTGTAAAAACGACATTAGCAAGGCCGACACAGAGGCCAAGCAGGTGAGCGCTTCCCTTTAAATATATTTATTATTGAATGGAAATGAACGTGGGAACAAGTGACAGTTTTTAACAACAACACTTCTGTCCAGGCTCAAATGACTCTAAAACACGCTCAGGCTGAGCTGAAGTCCAAACAGGCTGAGGTGAAAAAGATGGACAGTGGCTACAAAAAGGACCAGGATGCCCTTCAGGCCGTCAGAAACAACAAAGACAAGCTGCAGGCTGAGCTGGCCAAACTCAACTATGAAGGTGCCATGGCTTAACATTGTTTATTGCAGACAATTTGCCTTTTACTTTTAAAATTACTTCTGTAACGGCTGTTCTTGTTGCAGATGGAAAGGAAGAAAGTCTTCTGGAGCAAAGGAGGCGGCTCACCCGGGAGGTGGCTCATCTCAAAGAGACCTACGAGCGTCTCATGTCGCGTTTCCCCAACCTGCGCTTCGACTACAAGTAAGAGCGCTTCACGTCAGACTGACCACGCCGTGAACCTGAAAAACATTGACGACAAGTTGTTTGTTTGTTTTGGTTATAAGAGTTGTTCGCTGATATGTCATTCATAGTAAACCTTTTGGCTTAAATAGACTGAGAACTCATCAACGTGTTGGGATTATCCATCTGCAGCTGGAGAACGGCTCTCCTGACAAAATATTAATGTGATCTAACAAGGCTGGCTCAGGTCCTCTGGACTGATTCTTCTTGTTGAAACGTTTCGTCTTTTATCCAAAACACTTCCTCAGTCTGAGGAGCTGTAACAAACTCAGTCTTATAAACAGCACCTTCTCATAGTGGATCAACCAGTTTTGTTGTTGACATCCAGAACCAGCTGTTCACAGGATCAAGGAGGACCATCAGCCTAACAACCCATCGTAGCACCCTGATGGCCGTTTGCTATTCACAGAGGGCTGAATGATGCAATAACAGCATTGTAAGAGGGGGATAGTTGAACATGGAGGCTCCGCCCCTTTTTAATGATGGACGGTTACTCTTCACAAAGATGGCCTCCTTTACTCCTCTCTCAAACCATCATTCCTCTCTGTCCAGGATGTGAACATCTTCATCCCTGAACGAGTGACCGCTGGCCTGATGATGTTGATCTTCTGTGCTGGTCCATCCTTTTGGCCAGTGGCTGTTCATCTGTTGCATCTTGGCTAGCACATCTGTATTGTGCACGGCAAGATTTTACATTAAGATTAGAAAAGTCCAGCAGATGGAGTTCTAGAGAACACCTTGAAGGAGAAAGATGGTGTTAGGGAGAATGGTGCCAAGTAACACAAGTTTTTTCTGGAAAGTAAAATAGCTAAAATCAGTGATGGGGAAGGAACAGTGGAAAGAAAAACAACAGGAGAAGGAGATGGATGTTATTCCAAGTGGATTGTGAAGGAAAGTGGAATAAACGTTATAAAGTTTAGAAACTGTGATACCAATGTTGGAAGGAACCTGTAAATTATTTAGTTTTAATAATTACATGCAGGTTGACAAAACTGACTCAAATGATTTTTTTTTTGTGTCATTATTGTAATGCACAGTGTCATTTAGTGTTGAGGCTGCATGATGTCAGGTCATTTTCTGTTATGAGTCTATCACTAAATCAGAAAATAGTAAAAAGTCCCCTAAATTCACTGTTTGTGGATATTAAAATGTTCATTGGGTAAAGTTAATATTCTTATTTTTAAACATGCAGTTCAGTGTCACTGTTGCTTAGCACAGTGGCCTGTTGTTACATATAAAACTATTGTAAATAAAAAAATAAACAAAATAAAAGTCAAGTGCACCCCTAAAGTCATTGTGATGAATTATCCATCCATTTTCTTCCGCTTATCCGGGGTCGGGTCGCGGGGGTAGCAGCCTAAGTAGGGAGGCCCAGACTTCCCTCTCCCCAGCCACTTGGGCCAGCTCTTCCGGGGAATCCCGAGGCGTTCCCAGGCCAGCCGAGAAACATAGTCCCTCCAGCGTGTCCTGGGTCTTCCTCTGGGCCTCCTTCCGGTGGGACGTGTCCGGAACACCTCACCAGGGAGGCGTCCAGAAGGCATCCTAAACAGATGCCCAAGCCACCTCAACTGGCTCCTCTCGACGTGGAGAAGCAGCGGCTCTACTCCGAGTCCCTCCCGGATGATCGAGCTTCTCACCCTGTCTCTAAGGGAGAGCCCAGACACCCTGCGGAGAAAACTCATTTTGGCCGCTTGTATCCGAGATCTCATTCTTTCGGTCACAACCCAAAGCTCGTGACCATAGATGAGGGTAGGAACGTAGATCGATCGGTAAATTGAGAGCTTCGCCTTTTGACTCAGCTCTCTCTTCACCACGACAGACCTGTACAGCGCCCGCTTCACTGCAGACGCTGCACCTCCATTTTTCCCTCATTTGTGAACAAGACCCCGAGATACTTGAACTCCTCCACTTGAGGTAGGACCTCCTCCCTGACCCAGAGAGGGCACTCTACCCTTTTCCGGCTCAAGACCATGGCCTCGGATTTGGAGGAACTGATCTTCATTCCGGCTGTGTCGCATTCGGCTGCGAACCGCTCCAGCGAAAGCTGTAGATCACGATCTGATGAAGCCAATAAGACCACATCATCTGCAAAAAGCAGAGACGCAATCCTAAGGCCACCAAAACGGATCCCCTCAACACCTTGGCTGCGCCTAGAAATTCTGTCCATAAAAGTTATGAACAGAATCGGTGACAAAGGGCAACCTTGGCGCAATCCACTCTCACCGGAAACAAGCCCGACTTGCTGCCGGCGATGCAGACCAGGCTCTGACACCGGTCATAAAGGGACCTAACAGCCCGTATCAAAGGGCCCGATACCCCATACTCCCAGAGTACCCCCCACAGGGTCCCCCGAGGGACGCGGTCGAACACCTTCTCCAAGTCCACAAAGAACATGTAGACTGGTTGGGCAAACTCCCACGCACCCTCCAGAACCCTGCTGAGAGTGTAGAGCTGGTCCAGTGTTCCACGGCCAGGACGAAAACCGCACTGCTCCTCCTGAATCCGAGGTTCGACTATCCGATGGACCCTCCTCTCCAGAACCCCCGAATAGACCTTACCAGGGAGGCTTAAGAGCGTGATTCCCCTGTAGTTGGAACACACTCTACGGTCCCCCTTTTTGAATAGGGGGACCACCACCCCGGTCTGCCAATCTAGGGGAACTCCCCCCGATGTCCACGCAATATTGCAGAGTCGCGTAAGCCAACACAACCCTACAACATCTAGAGCCTTAAGGAACTCCGGGCGAATCTCGTCCACCCCAGGGGCCCTGCCACCGAAAAGCTTTTTAACCACCTCGGTGACCTCAGCACCAGAGATCGGAGGGCCCGACCCAGAGTCCCCAGGCTCCGCTTCCTCAGTGGAAGACGTGCCGGTGGGATTGAGGAGGTCTTCAAAGTATTCCGCCCACCGACCCACAACATCCCGAGTTGAGGTCAGCAGCACACCACTCCCACTGTAAACAGTGTTGGTAGCATACCGCTTTCCCCCCCTGAGACGCCGGATGGTGGACCAGAATCGCCTCGAAGCCGTGCGGAAGTCGTTCTCCATGGCCTCTCCGAACTCCTCCCATGCCCGAGTTTTTGCCTCAGCAACCACCCGAGCCGCATGTCGCTTGGACTGCCGGTACCCATCAGCTGCTTCCGGGGTCCCACAGGCCAAAAAGGCCCGATAGGACTCCTTCTTCAGCCTGACAGCATCCCTCACCGACGGTGTCCACCATCGGGTTCGAGGGTTGCCGCCGCGACAGGCACAGACAACTTTACGGCCGCAGCTCTGGTAAGCCGCCTCAACAATAGAGGCACGAAACATGGTCCACTCAGACTCAATGTCCCCCACCTCCCTCGGAACATGTTCAAAGTTCTCCCGGAGGTGGGAGTTGAAACTCCGTCTCACAGGAGACTCTGCCAGACGTTCCCAGCAAACCCTCACAATACGTTTGGGTCTGCCAGGTCTGACCGGCATCCTTCCCCACCATCGGAGCCAACTCACCACCAGGTAGTGATCAGTTGACAGCTCCGCCCCTCTCTTCACCCGAGTGTCCAAGACATGTGGCCGCAGATCAGATGAGACGATGACAAAGTCGATCATTGAACTGCGGCCTAGGGCGTCCTGGTGCCAAGAGCACATATGGACACCCTTATGCCTGAACAAGGTGTTCGTTATTGACAATCCATGATGAGCACAGAAGTCCAACAACAGAACACCACTCTGGTTCAGATCAGGGGGGCGTTCCTCCCAACCACACCCCTCCAGGTCTCACTGTCATTGCCCACATGAGCATTGAAGTCCCCCAGCAGAACAAGGGAGTCCCCAGGACATGCACTTTCCAGTACCCCCTCCAAGGACTCCAGAAAGGGTGGATAATCCAAACTGCCATTTGGTGCATAAGCACAAACGACAGTCGGAACCCGTCCCCCCACACGTAGGCGGAGGGAGGCCACCCTCTCATTCACTGGGGTGAACCCCAACACACAGGCACCAAGTTGGGGGGCAATAAGTATACCCACGCCTGCTCGGCGCCTCTCACCAGGGGCAACTCCAGAGTGGAAGAGTGTCCATCCCCTCTCAAGGAAACTGGTTCCAGAGCCCGAGCCATGCGTAGAGGTGAGTCCGACTATTTCTAGCCGGAACCTCTCAGCCTCACACACCAGCTCAGGCTCCTTCCCCACCAGTAAGGTGACATTCCACGTCCCAATAGCCAGCTTCTGTAGCCGAGGATCAGACCGCCAGGGTCCCTGCCCTCGGCCACCACCCATCCCACATTGCACCCGACCCCTTTGGCCCCTCCCACAGGTGGTGAGCCCATGGGAAGGGGGACCCACGTCTCCTCTTCGGGCTGTGCCCGGCCGAGCTCCATGGGTAAAAGCCCGGCCACCAGGCGCTCGCCCGCGTGCCCCACCTCCAGGCCTGGCTCCAGAGTGGGGCCCCGGTGACCCACGTCCGGGCAAGGGAACATTAGGTCCGTTTATTTTTCTCATCAAAGGGGTCTTTGGGCTGCACTTTGTCTGGTCCCTCACCTAGGACCTGTCTGCCATGGGTGACCGTACTAGGGGCATAAAGCCCCTGACAGCATAGCTCCTAGGATCATTGGGACACTCAAACCCCTCCACCACGGTAAGGTGGCAGCCCAGGGAGGGGGTGATAAATTGTGTCACATTAATTTCATTGTCTTAACCACAGGAGTGAGTTTAAAAAGAGGATGATGCAGATATGGACTAGTTGAACGAGGTTTCTCTAAAATATCCTGATGCATGATCAATAATTTCAACAATTAAAAAAAAATCTGTTCATGGGACCTGACTTAATTTTGTTAATGTCTTTAAAATAGTTATTGAATCAAGTGTTTGGGGGGTGAGGGGGCAGGTACTAGGTTTGTCACCTTTTATCATCCCTTCTGAGTTTACAGGTTTGATACACAACATTCCTCTGTTTGTGCCGGGGGACTGGATCTTTGGGATGAACCAGTCTTTGCCGTAATGTATTTTGGGGTTTAAAAGCCACTGGGACGTTATGTTTAGAAAATAAACATCTGTTTCTCTGATACTCCCTCAACATACGGAATGACCACTGGTCTGGGTCTGGGTTCCTCCTTTTCACCTGTTGGCTGACTGGAGTCCTGTTTGGGTTTCTTCTCTGCTTTCAGGAAGGCCCAGTTAGGATATCCACATTGCTCTAGAGCCTGTCTTGTGTGGGATTTCTCCTTCTGCCTGGCTCCTGAGCTAGTGGGGACGCTGTCTGCTCTGTGGTACAGAGTCCTGATGACTCCTAACTTGTGCTCCAAAGAGTGATGGGAAACAAACTGCAAATACTGGTCTGTGTGGGAGGGTTTGTGGTACACCTCAGTTTGTAAATGTGCTCCAAATTTTTCAGGCAATCTATTAACTTCTTCTTGTAACCACTTCCTGGATCTCTTTTCAGAGGTTCATAAGTGTTTAAGTCACTAAGGAGTGTCATAACTTTCTCATGATAGTCTTTCTGGTTCAAAATCACTGTGCACCTTCCTTTGTCTGCTGGGAGAATGATGATGTTTTTATCCTTGCTAAGAGTGGTGAGTGCATCCCTCTCCTCTCTACTGATGTTGGAAGGTGGTGGTTTGGCATTGCTGAGGCAGGATGAAACTTTGATTCTGAGCTGTTCTGTTTCACCCTCTTTAATTTTGTTGTTGCGGATGGCTGATTCCATGGCTGTGATCATCTCCACCAGAAGAATTCTTCTTGGTGCAACTGCAAAGTTCAGTCCCCTGGCAAGAATCTCTGTCTCCAGCTGGGTGAGCTGTCTGTCAGATAAATTCTTCACCCACAATGAATGGCTGTGCATGACTTGACATGCACAGCATGTCAAGTCCAAGACCCAACAACAAAAGAAGTTTAGTTTACTGGTAATTCGTCAAGCCCATCCCAATTCCAATAACAACACACTGGTAGACATTCACATGCCAGGGAGACAGAAAAGTAGGTGAAGAATTTGAAGAGATGCAAACCCACCCACACAGACCAGTATTTGCAGTTTGACTCCCATCACCCTTTGGAGCACAAGTTAGGAGTCATCAGGACTCTGTATCACAGAGCAGACAG
>NC_056500.1:41967639-41984555 GCF_014905685.2 Nematolebias whitei
CATGTTGAGGGAGTATCAGAGAAACTGAGACGTTTATTTTCTAAACATAACGTCCCAGTGGCTTTTAAACCCCAAAATACATTACGGCAAAGACTGGTTCATCCCAAAGATCCAGTCCCCCGGCACAAACAGAGTAATGTTGTGTATGCTGTTCAGTGTCAGGAGGGTGATCAGTCTTACATCGGGGAAACTAAACAGCCACTGGCCAAAAGGATGGACCAGCACAGAAGATCAACATCATCAGGCCAGGACTCTGCGGTCTACACTCATCTCCAGGCCAGCGGTCACTCTTTCAGGGATGAAGATGTTCACATCCTGGACAGAGAGGAACGATGGTTTGAGAGAGGAGTAAAGGAGGCCATCTTTGTGAAAAGAAACCGTCCATCCTTAAACAGGGGTGGAGGCCTCCGGGTTCAACTGTCCCCCTCTTACAATGCTGTGATTGCTAGTATCACTCAGCCCTCTGTGAACAGTAAACAGCCATCAGTGTGCTGATGATCCATTGTTAGGCTGATGGTCCTTCTTTCACAAACTGGTTGATCCACTATGAGAAGGTGCTAGTTATAAGACTGAGTTTGTTGCAGCTCCTCAGACTGAAGAAGTCTTCTGGATAAAAGACGAAACGTTTCAACAAGAAGGAACCATCCAGAGGACCTGACTCAACCTTTTAGATTTATCTACCTGGATTATTGAGCATGCATCAGGATTTGAATGTGATCTACGGTAATTAAATATTCCTAAGAGCAAAGGATGAAATGCTAAATAATTTTCTCTTATTGGTGAAATTAAGTGCATTTGTTTTAACAGAAGATAAACGAAACCCAACTGGGTTTTAAGCACAAATAAATACTATTTCTAATTAAAGAGCTGGGACTCGTCTCCTGCATCTTTATGCCACAGTTTTAGACCAGGATCATGTTTTGACTCGAATGGACAAAGTTTTGTAAATGAGGTTGAGCCTGATCTTACGCAATACTTGAAGATCTTGCGAGATGTGTTGGTGCTTGATTCCCTGTCTGCCAAAGATTCAAACTAAGATGTTGTGTGATCTGTTGGTGCTCAGAGTACGTGCTGTGAATGATTCTCAGCTACCACTACACTGAAATTTAGCTCAATATCTGCAGATATGACTAAGTTAAAGATATTTTTGTGTTGCCTAAAACTGAATTGCTGTGACTGCCATCTTAAGTGGGGTTGGCTCCTAAAGTTTGTGATGAATTTCTGAGAGTTTCACCAATTTTAGTCCTGTGGCTCATGAGATATTTTGCTAACACAACAGACAAGCAAAAGCCTGACATGATCAGAGCTTTTTCAGCCTCGCTCAGTTTTTGCTCTGTAACGTTTCAGTGTTTTGAGTTGTTGACAGATGAGTAGGTCTGTCGTGATAAACAATAAATCAATTAATCGTATGATAAATGAAAATGATCAACCTCATTTTCATTGATCAGCTTTATCATTTCTTTCTGTCTCTTTCTACTGAAGACGCTGGATGACAAAAGGCTCAACTCCGGTGCTTTCACTGACCCCTCCCTTTATTTTTTCTCTTTAAAATCTGTTTTAACTGTTTAAAACTGAGTTTTTGTATCGTTAAAAGCAGCTAAGCTGACTGAGAAGATAAGCTACGAGCTAAGCTAACAGGCCAAACTTGGAAAAAAACCTCCGTCTTGTCGAAGCTCCAAAATTCACGGTTGAAACTCGTGCCTTTGTCTAAAAAGTTGTTTTTCTCTGCAAAAAGAAGCTGAGAACTTGTTTACTGATTTAAAAAAAAAATCAAAATCTTTGTGGTTTGAGCTCTTTAGCATAGCATTTGTCTCACAGAGTGTCCGGCGTTTTTAGAACCAAAATACAGGAACGGCTGTCATTCCCCGAGCTGTTTCAGAAGCACGATCTGTAGTGTACTTCCAGGTCGCACTGCTTGCCGTTGTTTATGAATAAAAACTGTCTTAATTTTTTTAGAGTATGTGCTCTGTCTCCACTAATCTTCATGTAGCTAATTTGCGCCACTCGTATTTCTGTTACACATCATTGGTTATGATGATATATGACGCATTAGACCTGACCCCCAGCCTGGGCTGAATGAGGAAAAACCCTTCAAGATACAGAATGAATTATTTCCCTGGTGAAACGGCACCGGTCAGTGTTGAAGCTGCATATCATTTTAACCATGACGTAAATATGTCAACGATTTTAACGGAAATACGAGTGGCGTAAATTAGCAACATGAAAATCGGCCGAGATAGAGCACATATTTTTCTAAGTAATTAAGAAGTTCTTATTCATAAATGGAATTATACCAGTATATTTTCCTTAATTTAGCATATTCAACGGCGATCCATGCGACCCGGAAGTATTCTTTTTAGCGCATGCCCAAATGAGCTACACTACAGATCGTGCTTTCGTAACACATCAGGGAACGACGACGAGAGACAGCCCATGTCACGTCAAGGGGCCTCCCCCATTGTTCTTATAGAGACGCTGCTCGCTCCCTCACTGTCCATCCTTCAGTTCAGTCTTATCCGGTGGTCAAATAAGGTACTACATGCAAAAATTAACCAATATTTCTTCTTAAATTTAACAGTTATTACTAATTATTGTCAAATTTCAAACAATATTATCATTTATCGCAATAATTTCTGTGACAATTTATCGCCCAGCAAAATTTGTTATCGTGACAGGCCTACAGCTGAGGCTGCGTTTAATAAAACGGAAGGAAATAATTTTAACTTTTTGTTTGTTTGATTGAAAACAAAGATGTTGGACACTTTAATTAACTGATCTTAAGCTCCCGTCTCAGCTCTAACCTGAGGTTAGGGCGAGCCGTCGTTGGTGTTTAACATGTGTTTGTGTACCAGGGACCCTGAGCGAGGGTGGGACCGCAGCAAAGTGAAGGGGCTCCTTGCCAACCTGATCACAGTCAGTGACGTCACTTACTCCACAGCACTGGAGGTCGTTGCTGGCGGGCGGCTCTACAACATCGTGGTCGACACGGAGGTAGGTGTGGCGATAAGCAGCAGGCACGGTGTGTTCCTCCTCCTCCGGCCATGTACACCTGACGTGACGTCTTCCTCAGGTGACGGGTAAAAAGCTGCTGGAGAAGGGCGAGCTGCAGCGACGGTACACCATCATTCCCCTGAACAAGATCTCTGCCAAGACGCTCAACGACAAAGTGGTCAATGCTGCAAAGACTTTGGTGAGGGGCAGCTAGTGTTTTTTAATCAGGACATTTCTGTTGAGATGGCTGCGAGCACGTAATTCTCTTTTCTTTTTCTGTCAGGTTGGAGAGGACAACGCTCACACAGCTCTGTCCCTGGTCGGCTATGAATCAGACCTGCGCAAAGCCATGGAGTACGTGTTCGGCTCCACTCTGGTTTGTGACACCCTGGACAACGCCAAAAAAGTGGCTTTTGATAAGCAGGTGATGACCAAGACTGTCACTCTAGGAGGGGACATCTTCGACCCGCAGGGAACTCTGAGTGGAGGTGAGAATATATAAACCGTTGTACGTTTCTAAATGTCTTAATTTGCCTGCATCAAGTGAATTAAAATCAGTCGTGGCACACGAGTGCTCAGAGAGGAACTCTTCGTTGTTCTCGTCCAGGGGCTCGCTCCCAGTCCGCATCCATTCTGTCCAGCCTGCAGGAGGTGAAGGACGTCCAGGACAATCTGACCAATAAGGAAGCTCAGCTGCAGCACATCGAAAAACAGCTGGCTGGCCTTAAAGGAACCACTGAGAAGTACAGGATTATTTTACCTCTCATGTGCAGCATGGAAATATGATGTTATCAGTAATTATCAATAGTTCAAGTATTGTTTTAAAGCTCTGCAGCGAAGCCTGACCAGTACGATAAACAACATATCTGACCGTTTCCTGTCTGCTTCCATGATGCTGCCACATCACAGCAGAAACCTTGCTTCTTTCTCCTTGATGGTCCTCGTCTGTCTCCTCTCGCTGCAGGTACCACCAGCTGAAGCAGCAGTATGAGCTGAAGGTGGAGGAGGAGCAGATCCTGCAGGCTAAAGTGCAGCAGAGCTCGTTCCACCAGCAGCAGGAGGAGCTGGACAGGCTGCGCAAAGCAATCGGTCAGACAAAGCCCAGTCTGTTCACACCGTGGGAGCACGTCGGGCGTTGTTGTTGTTTACACGTTGTACGGATCTCATTTGTTTTTATCGCCTGCAACCAACTGCAGCAGGACAGTGATGCTTTCGTCTTGTTGGCAAAAAAAAGTCACGAACCAGTGGACGTATTTTAATTGAAACTTTTAGAAAGTAACCATCACATGTACATCTACGACTGATTATGTTTTGGTGACTTTGTTTTCCTTTGGAAACACAAAATGATCCAATCTCAGCTGTTCTGCAGATGTTGAGCTGAGATTTGGTGTGGTAGTAGCTAAGCGTCATCCCCAACACCTGCTCTGAGAGCCTGGCACATCTCATAAACATGAGCACGTCTTTAGCTCCGACATCAAAGGTGGCGGGCAGCATGCGTTCCTTCAGCTAATGCTGGATCTTTGAAACACTGTGGTGTGTTTGTCTGAGCAGAGGACAGTGAGGAGACGCTGCGCGTCACCACGGAGGTTCAGAAGCGAGCGGGTGAGAAATATAAGGTGCTGGAGAACAAAATGAAGAACGCTGAGGCCGAGAGGGAGAAGGAGCTGAAGGCCGCCCAGCAGAAACTCAGCGCAGCCAAGGCCAAAGCTGACGCCTTCAATAAGAAGTTCAAGCAGAAGCAGCAGGTACGATGACCTTTGACCTCACTGAGAAAGACTTTTCAAAGTCTCTCCCTCATCTTACATCATCTTTTACATGTTTTATCTTTTCTGTCAAATTCAAGTTGTTGAAACTCCTTTTCTCTCTGATGGAGTGTTTAAGAAGAACGCTGTTCTTCCTGCTGTGTTCAGGACTCTGAAGCTCTGGCTCTGGAGCTGGAGGAGATGCGGAGGGAGCAAGCGGGCTACGAACAGCAAATTCAGGCTGTGGATGAGGCCATGAAGGCCATCCAGGAGCAGATAGACAGTGTAGCTTCTACCATGTCTATAAACAAGGTAGGTGTGTGGGGGGGTGGAGTCAGTCATGTGCAATACGCAACTCTGCTTTTAAGGTCCCCACATACTCGGCCGTACCTCACCCCGTGGAGGCTGGGCTGCCAGCTGCCTCTACCCAGGGCCGCCAGCAGCTCTCGTTTTTTTTTTTTTTCTTCCACGAGTCGGATCTGCGACACGACCTGTCAATCAGTCCAGTGGGCATGTCAGCTAATGACCAATCGGCAACCTCAATTTGTCCAGAAGGTAAACGCCCTTTACCTGCAGAGCTGGGCTGCAGCCCACCAGGGTGAACGCTCAAGTATGAAGTCTCTACAGTCTGTGGACAGTGCGCGGCTCATGGAGTACACGCAGTACGCCCGAGTATGTGGGGGGCCTTTAGATCATCAATGTAAAGGCAAGGTGATATTATCAGAAAACAAGGTTTGCATGGGGGTAAATCATCAAAAAGATTACTTTAAACATAATTATTTAGTGATTAAATTTAAAAAATGTGTTAACTTGCAAATAAGCCTGTCACAATAAACAATAAATCAGTTAATTACATGATAAATGAAAATTATCAACCTCATTTTCATTTATCAGCTTTATCCTCTCTTCATGTCTCTCTTTCTACTGAAGACACTGGATGACAAAAGGCTCAACTCCGGTGCTCTTCACTGACCCCTCCCTTTCTCTTTTCTCTTTAAAATATGTTTTAACCATCCAAAATTGTGTTTTTGGAGAAGCTAAGTTACGAGCTAAGCTAACAGGCCGACCTTGGTGGGGGGAAAGCCTCTGTCTTGTCAAAGCTCCAAAATTCACGGTTGAAACCCGTTCCTTCGTGTAAAAAGTTGTTTTCTCTGCAAAAAGAAGCTGAGAACTTGTTTACTGACTGTTTATTAAAAGCTTTGAGTGAAAAATGCTATGCTAAAGAGCTGAAACCACACCGAGCGTCCGCCATTTTGAGAACCAAAGAGAGACAGCCCATGTCACGTCAAGGGGCCTCCCTCCCATTTTTCTTAGAGACACACTGCTCACTCCCTCACTATCCATCCTTTGGTTCAAACAGTCTTATACTGTCATCCAGTGGTCAAAAACGGTACTACACACACAATAAAATTAACCAACATTTCTTCTTAAATTTGACAATAATTACCAATTATTGTCAAATTTCAAACAATATTATCGTTTATCGTAATAATTTCTGAGACAATTAATTAAATAAATCACCCAACAAAATTTGTTATCGTGACAGGCCTACTTGCAAACAAAGGTAACATTCCTTGAAAGGAAGCATCTCGCCCTTCCTCTGGCATGCCAACGTTTCAAACGAAGATCACGATCTGTTAGCGTTCAGCGTGTGTGTTGGGAAACCTCTCAGCTACTACCACACCAAAATAAATCTAATTACTTGTGAAACTAACGCTTATAGCCATTTGTACGTACGGTTGACTAGCTGGAATCAAGTTGACTCTAACAGTGACTCAGATGTAGAGGAGTCCTTTCTGAGAGTTTCATCAAAATCTGTCTGCTGGTTCATGATATTTTATTAAGAGACATGCAAACAGCCAGAGACGGGCAAAAACATTTTCACTTGGACGCTGCGCATCATGTCATTCAGTGTTTGTTACTTTGACTGCGTGCAGTTCTTTATCATAAAGGTATTTTTTTTTATTTAGCTGTTTAATGGAAGAAACTTGATTTATCTCTGCGAATACTTAAAAGGTACCATTTCATAAAGTTATTGCACTTGAAGGGTACAATCCAGTTTTTCTTTCTTTACGATGTGATGTAGGAAGCGGTGCGTAAAGCCCAGGAGGAACTGGCCAAGCAGAAGGAAAAGATCATGACTCATGACAAAGAGCTCAAGGTGAGCCGTTGATTTTACTCATAAACTGCAGACGTAGATCTTTCTTGGAGCCATTTGTATTTTGTTTATTAGACTGTAGGCATAAAACTGTAAAAAGTTTCACGTGTTTTGGTATCTGGAGTAGAACTATTGTAATAAGTGTGCTGTCTGAGGGGAGAAAATGTGGTTTATGAAATTGTTTTTGTCCTGTGATCTCTCCAGGAGAAAAGCAGTGAGGTGAATAAGATGAGGGAGCAGAACAATAAAGTCCAGCTAAAGATCAAGGAGTGTGAACACAACATCAGTAAGCACCACAAAGAGAGTCAGGACGCTGCTGATAAGGTATGCACAAACCAGGACTGGATTGCGAGCTTCGTTTTTCTTCCGTATCGTTGAGCAGGCGTAACGTCGTTCGTTCATCAACGTCCGTATTTTCCAGGTGACTCAGATGCTGGAGGAGCACGACTGGATCCATTCAGAGCGTCAGTTCTTCGGCCAGCCGAACACCTCCTACGACTTCAAGACAAACAACCCCCGCGAGGCGGGCCAGCGTCTGAAGAAGCTGGAGGAAACCACCACCAAGCTGGAGAGGAACGTCAACAAGAAGGCCATGAACATGCTGAACGAGGCTGAGGAGAGGGTGAGGGTTTCACAAACCGCTCCTGTAGCTCAGAACGCTCACGGATCCTTTAACCGACTCGCATGAACCCTGGTTCTCCCCCAGTACAACGACCTGATGAAGAAGAAGAGGATTGTGGAGAACGACAAAGCTAAGATCTTGCAGACCATTGAGGAGTTGGACCAGAAGAAGAATGAGGCTCTGAACGTGGCCTGGCAGAAGGTCAGCTGCTGAATATTAAAGTTAGACCAACCTTGTCCTAACGTAGTGAGGTTTAGTCAGATTTAACGTCCTTCCTTCTGGCTTTGGATCATTCTAAAATCAGCTCCCACCCTGCAGGTGAACAAGGACTTCGGCTCCATTTTCTCCACTCTCCTGCCCGGGGCCACAGCGAAGCTGGCCCCTCCTCAGGGCTGTGGGGTCCTGGACGGCCTTGAGTTCAAAGTAGCTTTGGGTGACACCTGGAAGGAGAACCTCACGGAGCTCAGTGGTGGACAAAGGTCAGAAAAACACTTTATTCTTCTTTTAGCTGTGCACCAGTTCATCCCCATCCATCCCACCAACTCTCCATCACATCCACGAACCTCTTCAGTGGTCTTCCTCTTTTCGTCCTGCCTGGCCGCTCCATATTCATCGTCTTTGGTCCAATATAGCCCACATTTCTCCTCTTTTCATTCATTCATTCAACCTTTATTTGCACAGGTTAATCCCACTGAGCCTCGGGGACTCATTTACATGACTCATTTATTTCCTCTGCACGTGTCCAAACCATCTCAGCCTTGTTTCCCCAACCACAAATAAATAATAAAACATCCAACATCAATAAAAACAGATATTTAACAAACTCATAACGATTTACAAACATGCCCACTCACGTCATTTAAAGCCACACAGTAAGACCTTGAGCCTGCTGCATACTTTGACATCAGCTCTGAAGCTCTTAGAAATAGTTTTTATTTTACTTTAAAAAAAACAAGTACTGTGACCATAGTCATGGATCACGCTCTAGGCTTAGAGAAGTACAGGTTTATAATATTTATAGCAATTCACTCAAGAGAGCAAGAGGTTTTGGTGCAATTATGGTGTCTTAGACAAGTATTTACCGCCGTACACGTCGCTCTGCCCTTTAAGTGGCTTCGGTTCATATTTGTCTAATAAAGTGGAGAAATCCATAAATATGTCGCTTCGCTGTATACGTCGCATTTATTATGCGTCACCGCTGACAACCCGGAAGTGTGGGCCGGTGTTGTGCCAAAAATCAATGGGCTGCCAAATGGTGGCTGTGGGAGCGTGCACGTGAGGACTTTAACAAGAATTTAACAAGATTAACAGTTAACACCTAAAAACAATTATTTGTTTGCTCGAAATTATAGTAAAGGTGTGTCTCAGTCTAACGTTTGCTTAATAAATGCACTTTAATGGTCAAATCAGCTGAATTTCGCCAGGGCAGTGCAGCTGGTTTGATGGTTCCAAGCAGCGAACAGAATGAAGGTGGGGAGATTATGGCAAGCCGATTGTGTCATTAATAGCTGGTGAAGATTCTCGGTCATCTAGGACATGGTAAATTCAAAAAAGTTCAAGACAAAAATAATAAAGTATAATAAATAATGTCCAGTTGTTTTTGTCTTGAACTTTTTTGAATTTGTCATTATAGCCACGTTTACCTATTACATTACAATGGCATGCCATACTGCTACTTCTTCTTTGCTGCCATCAAGTGGCTGAAAGTGGTACTGCCCTTCTTTTTTTTTGTTTTCCGTCAGAATGACTGAAAACAGTCATATCTCAGCCAAAAATTGGTTTATAAATATGGGAAAAAATCCATAAATATATCGCTTCGGCCTATAAGTTGCAGTAAATTATAACGGTAAATTATGCAAAAAAGTGCGACTTATAGGGCGGAAAATACGGTACTTCTAGATAGAAAAAAAAAAGAGCTTAGCATAGCACCATGTTCTTTCAAAGTGCAAGTTTGAATAATTATAACAACTAATTTCAAAACATTTGCCTCCTAAGTTTTATTTTTTCTTCATTTATCCAAGGTTTCCTTTTCATTTACACACATGGATTCTGTCTGGCTCTTATACTCACTTACCTCCACCTCTCTGGACTCTCTTCCACCTGCGTCCTACCTTCACTACAGATCCCACCATCCTCTGCAAACATGAACACAGCTGTCTGTTTTCTTGTCTTGTATCTTTGTTTTCAGGTCTCTCGTGGCTTTGTCTCTCATCCTGGCCATGCTGCTCTTCAAACCCGCTCCCATCTACATCCTAGACGAGGTGGACGCTGCTCTTGACCTGTCGCACACGCAAAACATCGGGCAGATGTTGCGCACACATTTCAGACACTCACAGGTAGGATCAAACATACGCTTAGTAAAAGTTGATCTGTTTTTAAAGCGGATGGATTAATTCTACTTTTCTTTTAGTTTGTGGTGGTGTCACTCAAAGAGGGCATGTTCACCAACGCCAACGTCCTGTTTAACACCAAGTTTGTTGACGGCATGTCCACGGTGAGCCGGACTGCGCTCAGCCAGAGTGATGCTAACCTTCCTCAGAAGAGCCAAGACAAGGCTCGTCAAAAAAACAAGAGGATCAAACAAGTGACCAGCTGATCAGGACAATCATGTCCGACTTTCTTTTCAACAATTTACATCAGTTATTGTCAAATGCAGCATCTAATTGTAACTTGTACTCATGTTTATTAGTCATTGCTTCTTACTCTATAACACGTCTGCATCATGTCATGTCTGGATCTTGGAACCCTTTTCAGTCCCATTCTCTTGTCTATGTTGTCCTTTGTTTGGATTTCTTTGTTTTTATATATGCAGCTGATGGATTGATGTTTTTGTAAATAAATAAAAAAGTTAAAACATTATTTTGGTTGTTGCTTTGATCCATTCCTGTCGATTTGTAAAAATGTTTTGCCAATTTAAAGGGCTACCACAAGCCTGTGTTGCTTCAAAAAAAATTGTAACGTTATGATCAAAGCTAAGAATAAAATGAAATGTCTAGGGTGTCACGGGGGTTCAATTGGTAGGGCTGTTACCTCTCAGCGAGAACGTCGCTGGATCAAATCCTGGCCCGGGACTTTATCTCGGAGGAGTTTGCATGTTCTCTCCGTGCATGCGTGGGTTTTGTTTGGGCACTCCAAATTCCTCCCACAGACCAAAAACATGCATGTTAGTCTGATTGATAACTAACAAATTGTCCCTAGGTGTGAGACAGTTTATGTTTTTTTTTATTTTTATAGTGGCAGAGATTTAAACTGAGTAGGTGTATGGTCCGATGACTTGTGGAATGAAGCTGTTCCACAGTCTGGTTGTGTTGGCTCAAATGGTTCGTACCTTCTTCCAGAGGGCAGGAGAGGAAAAAGTGATGGGTGAGACGGGTCCACTACAATGCTGAGAGCTTTCCAGATGCAGCAGCTGTTGAAAATGTCCATGAGAGCTGGAAGAGAGACCCTGATGATCTTTTCAGACGTCTTTACTATTGGTTGAAGGGAGTTGCGAGCCGATGCAGTGTAATTCCCAAACAAAACAGTGATGCAGTTGCTCAGGATGCTCTCAATAGTTCTCCTGTAGAAGGTGGTGCGGATGGGAGGTGGCAGATGAGCTTTCTTCAATCTCCTCAGAAAGAGATGCTGCTGGGCTTTCTTGGCGACACTGCTGCTGGTGTTAAGGGTCCGGGTGAGATCCTCCGTCAGGTGAACAAGTAATTTGGTGCTGTTGATCTCCATGGAGGAGCCGTCGATGTTCAGTGGGGATGATCCCTTGGTGTTTTCCTAAAGTCAATGACCATCTCTTTGGTTTTGTCAACATTCAAAGACCGGATGTTGACTTTGCACCAGTTCGTTAGCCGTTGCACCTCCTCTGTATGCTGACTCATTGTTATTGCTGATAAGTCCCAACACAGTCATGTCATCTGCAAACTTCATGATGGATTCAAGCTGTGCATTGCCGTTCAGTCATGATTAAGCAGAGTAAACAGCAGTGGACTGAGCACACAGCCCTGGGGAGCTCCAGTGCTCAGTGTGGTGGTGATGGAGGTGTTCTTTCCTATCTGGACAGTCTGAGGTCTCCCAGTCAGGAAGTCCAGGATTCACTTGCAGAGAGTAGTGCCCAGCATGCTCAGCAATGAAGTTGCTGAATGCTGAGCTAAAGTCTATGTGTGGAACTCAGGTGGTGTGGCGACTATGGCATCATCCGTTGAGCGATTAGGACAGTACACAAACTGCAGTAGATCATACGCTGCATGATGAGTGCTGCATCTCGAAGCACTTCATGGTGATAGGAGTGCTATGGGATGATAGTCATTGAAGCATTCACTGATGATTTATTTGACACAGAAATGATGGTCGTCTTGAAACATGTTGGGATGACGTCAATGCTCAGAGATGTTAAAGTTATCTGAGCTAACACCTGCCAGTTGGTCTGCACATTCTTTGAGCACTCTGCCAGGAGTGTTGTCTGGTCCAGCAGCTTTCAGTGAGTTGACTGCATAATGTCCTCATATCCGCTGCGGTCAGACGAAGCATCTGGTCGTCGCGAAGGCGGATGGTCTTCCTCGCCACTGTGTTGTTCTCGCACCTCAAACCAAGCATAGAAGTGGTTCAGTGCGTCTGGAAGGTGTAGTCCTGTAGATGGCGATGGCCTGGGCACCCTGCCACATGCCGTGTGTCACTGCTATTCTGGCGGAGTGCGCACTTTGTTCTCAGATTCCCTGGGACAGCTTGGCCCTCACAGTCTCAGAACCGACTGGTCACCTGCTTTGAAAGTGGAGTCTCTGGCCCTCAGCAGTGCATGCACCTCTGGAGTCTAAAAACTAACCATTTATAACAAACAACAAAGCCATTAATTGTTAATTAACCATTTATAACTTTTTGAACTGTGAGCAGCAGGACAGTGATGTCACAGATGTGATTGTTTATAAAAGTATTTTGTGGGATGTGATCAATTTAAAACAAACCTTTTACTTCCAGTCTTGAGAAATTTGAGCTAAAATCCTACAATAGTTTGAATTCTGGGGGATTTGACAGAAAACCATGTCGTGCAGCAGAGGAACACACTGGATTAAAGACAAATGCCCCATATTTTGATGTATAATAGTATATGCATTACAGATGAGTGTAGCAGTGAAGTGTTCGGTTGCAAAATACTTGAACATTTTAAGACATCTCAAAAGTTAACAGTGGGCTGAACATTTTGTGGAAAAATCTGAAATAAAAACTTCAAAGAACGGTGAAAATGCAGTAAAAATATCAATTCCAGTTTAGACATGCAATTTTTGACTTTCTGTGATCAATTTAAAGTTTGAATATTTCTACCGTGAAGTAACCTGGAGGTACAGAGCTGGGTTTTCGTATGTGGTCTACCAAAATCCCATTGGTTTCCATTATTTGCGTTACAAGTTTTCACAACATATAAATGCCAGTTTTACCAGAGATCCCACGCAAACATGAAAACATTTCATGTAAAACCATTCTGCAGAGGAGAGAAAATAAAAAAATCGTTTGTCCGAATCAATATTTATTTTATGAAGGAGAAATTCAAACAACTAGGATCACTTTAAAGTTAACAGCAGGTGTTTTTTTGTACCTCAGACTGGCTGATGTCCTGCTCACCACCAAACCAGTGATGACAGTCGAGCTTTCTTTGCCTCCCCACTAATCTGCAGAGGCCTGAGGTTTCCAGCTTCAGCTACAACTGGCTGTCTTGATAACGAGTTGGCAAACCCACAACAGTAGTAAAAAATCCCCATTTTGGGTCTATTAGCCATTACAAACCCCACACACCGGTTTACGCAGCATTCAACATCAACTCACTGTCCATTGAAATGAGCCAAAAATTAATTTAAGTCGTTAACAGTTATTCACTCCGCTCGACCCGAGCGAGCGTCATGTGCAAGGCTGCACCACAGCTCACGACGATATGAATACTTGATGCAACGATTGGCAGATTTATGAATATTAGTTATTATAAGACAAAGAGGGAGTGTAGCTGATCAAAGGCGTTTCAATGAGGATGCTGTCCCGTCTTTCCGAGCGGCGCCCCCTCAGGGTTGGCTTTGGATGCGTCTGCGCAGCTCCTGGGCCTTGTCCCTCAGGTCGGGCCTGCTGTCGGACTGCAGCGTGGACAGGGAGCGCTGCAGCTGCTCCCGGCTCTTCATGGACATGCAGTCCCACTGCTCGCTCTCTGGCAGAACCACACGCACAACAGCATCTCGTCAGAAACTTCAGCCGACAGATATTTATGTGCAAAACATTTGGTACGGTAAAGTTAGACAGTCAGATATGAATGAGCTACAGGAGCGCATATATTTTTATAAAACAGCTGACTCCAACAGTGAATGGAAAAGTTTGAATTTAAGATCAGTTCTCTCTTAGAATGTTGTGGATGATTATCAGCTACTACCACTAGGCCTGTCACAATAACACATTTTGCTGGGCGATTGTCTCAAATATTATTGCGATAAATGATAATATTGTTTGAAATTTGACAACAATTAGTAATTATTGTCAAATTTAAGAAATGTTTCGTTTTGTGTGTGGTACCTTTTTTTCAACCACCGGATGGCAGTATAAGACTGTTTGAACCGAAGGATGGATAGTGAGGGAGCGAGCAGCTTGTCTCTAAGAAAAATGGGAGGGAGGCCCTTTGACATGACATGGGCTGTCTCTCTTTGGTTCTCAAAATGGCAGATGCTCAGTGTGGTTTGAGCTCTTTAGCATAGCATTTGTCACGCAAAGCTTTTAATAAACAATCGGTAAACAAGTTCTCAGCTTCTTTTTGCAGAGAAAAACAACTTTTTAGATGAAGACACGGGTTTCAACTGTGAATTTTGGAGCTTCGACAAGACGTTTTTTTCCCCTCAGGGCGGCCTGTTAGCTTAGCTCGTAGCTTAGCTTCTCAGCTTCGCTGCTTTTAACGATCCAAAAATGTGATTTTGAACAGTTATAATGGATTTTAAAGAGAAAAAATAAAGGGAGGGGTCAGTGAAGATCACCAGAGTTGAGTGTTTTGTCATCCAGTGTCTTCAGTAGAAAGAGAGACACGAAGAAACGATAAAACCGATAAATGAAAATGAGGTTGATAATTTTAATTTATCATGCAATTAATTGATTTATTGTTTATTGCGACAGGCCTAACTACCACACCAACGGAGTGAGTTGTAGTGCAACTGTATCTGCAGTGGTTCATGAGACACACAAACACGATGGTGATAGTATGCTGACAGGTCTGTGTACTTCATTCAGCTGCCTAGAGGCTAACAGCTGTTAGACTGAACTCTTCAGGTCAAATCAAAGAAAAATACTTGCAATATTTATGAATACTCAAACCCTGCTCTTGTGCTGTCTGATAGTTCAAAATGTGTCATTTTAATTTGTCAGTGACCAACAACAGAAAATTTAATTAGAGGAATCCAAACATGCAGAAAACAAAAGGTTGTTAATTTTTAACGTAAAGTTTAGTTCCCAACAGTTATTCTGGGTTACAGATTACGCTGTTCCTGACCGGTCTCACATCTAGTTGAGACCTTCTTCTGGTTCTAACCTCAGCCTGTCTTGCAACATGTCAGAGCAGAAAGAAAGTTTGAATCTCAAGTTCAGTATTTTGTTTACGTCCCACAAGGTTTACCAGTGAAAGACAAACCAAGTCTAACAACTGCATCAGGTGACGGCAAGCATTTGTTAAAAACACTAGGAGCAACCAAACACGCCCCCATCTGTTGGATAAATGTCCTCCTAATGTCTGAACATTAAGGAACGTAAGTCTACAGACATTTCCTCAAATAGTATAAACTTATAGCAGACTAGACAACAAGAGCAGTAACAATAAAAACCCACCTCCTGTTCGCTTCACAATCAGATCCACAACAGATAAGGATTCTGTTCGCACCGACGAGTAACTTTTGTTTTCTGCAGAAAAACAAATTCACATTTACTGTGGTGTATGGTGCGCAGATTATATCATTTAACATAGCAGGTCGTTACCCAAAGGACATGTGAGAGCAGCACACGTCTCTGTGAGGATCTGTGATAATGCATCTGGGTCTTCACTTCCTTTCTCCAGCAGCAATAAACTGTAAGAAAAACCAACAATGGTCTTTATTCAGCTGAAAACCAAAGGGTTAGGATTAAGAAAGACTCTGTTTCTTACTCCTGGAAATATGCCTTCATGGCCTGTAGAACTGCAAGCTGAACCTTCCAAGTGCTCAGTTTGAGTTTCCCAGACATTAGAGCGCACACCTCCACCTGGAAACGTGCTGCAGAGAAACGTTATTAACTGTTATTAACAGAGATGAAGGCCATGCCGAGGTTTCACACAAGACCACAAACAGGTCCGGCTGTTTCAGCAAAGAATGTCACCGAATGTCAACTTACTACACATTATTCTGAAATAAACTTGATTTATCCTCAATGAACAAATGTTAACATTTTCAGACATTTTTTCTTTTAATTACATTTATTTTAAGTGTACAGTAAAACTTTACAAAAATGCACAAAACAAACAAACAAGCGGTACAACAATGTCCCCCGTCTCTGAGCGATTTGAATAGTTGATGTTTGTAGTTTTTGAGATGAGTGTTTTTCTGGACTGGAATTGAACAGAGAACACAAGAAAGAACAGTTGGTTTTCTAATTACCTCTCAGATCAAAGGCAACGCGTTAAACATAACGGTACTTCTTCCAGCTATTTAACTGTCAATAATGGTGTACCACAAGACTCAGTCTTAGGTCCCACCCTCTTCACAATCTGCATAAATAATGTTGGTCAGATCATTCCTGATGCATCGTTACATTTCTATGCTGACGACAGTTTATTGTCGAGCTTAAATCAGTTGCTAAGGTTTTCCAGTTTTTACAGTCTACATTTGAGATCATCCAGTCAGATATGTTCCATCTCAAACTGGTGCTAAACGCTGATAAAACCAAAGGGATGTTTTTTTCAAACAGGAAGTTAGTGCCAGCAGTCCTTCCTTTTATCTTTTCTATTAATGGTGCTCCTACTGAGTTTGTTGATTCTTACAAATACTTGGGAATTTTGGTCGACGCACATCTCTCTTTTAAGCCTCATGTCAAAAACTTGGTAAAGAAACTGAAAGTAAAACTGGGTTTACTTTTCAGTAATAGATCCTGTATAACTGAATGCTAAGAAATGCCTTGTAACTGCTACTTTCCTTCCCTCCATTGACTACGGTGACATTACATTTACATGAACACTCCTACAAGCATCCTGCAGATGTTGGACGCCGTCTATCACGATGTGCAAAGATTCATAACTGGCTGTAACCACTGTACATCATTGTACTCTGTATTCACTGGTCAATTGGTCATAACTTAACTTCACACATACTCTCTCACTGGTACATAAAATGGTGTGGGTAGGTGAAGAGCAGCCGAAAGAAGAAGAAGAAGAGGG
>NC_056500.1:41984955-42010745 GCF_014905685.2 Nematolebias whitei
GCAGTGGCTGCGAGGGGAAAATATATATATATATATATATATATATATGCATTTTTTTTTATTCTTTCGGCTGCTCTTCACCTACCCACACCATTTTATGACAGCAACCATCTTGGATTTTGACGTGGCACCCAATTTGTGATGGTGGCCTACCTTACGTCTAGATGCAGCCACTGACTAAAATTGAAGTTGGCATGTTTCTTATTTTTCAAGTTATCCAGCTCACAAAGTTTACATATACATATATAGTGGCAGTCATCTTGAATTATGACATGGCAACCCAATTTTTGCTAGGAAACTTTCTTATGTCTCGATGCAGCAACACACCAAAAAGGAAGTCAGAGTGTCACTTGTTTTTCAAGTTACCCCACTCACAACATACACGGACGGACAGAGGGTATTTCCAATCCCCCCCTTTTGGCTCAGAGACGGGGAACAAAAAAATTTAATATTTTAGAAAATAGAACAGAATAAAGTGTGGAAGTGGTTCTGTGTAGATGTTTGAGTAGAAGACAGATGTTACCTTGAGTCTGTGAGTTTCTGGGCCAGGCCTTTCCAAGTGTCTCAAAAGCACAAAGCAGAGCTTCAGTCTGCAGCTCTTTCTCTTTCACATCTTTATCATCAGGATCATTGTCGTGGTCGTCCACAGACCTGAGAGATGTCCCGCCACTCTGTGGACAGCTCTGCTATCAAACCAGACAACACGTTTGTTTGTGTTTTTTTTTTATTTGTTTGCGTCTCTTAGCAAACGGGGGATAATTTCACCTTCTTGATAAGAGGGAAGAGGATCTCAGCCATATCAGTGAAGCGGTCCTCCTGGCAGCTGTGGAGCACGTCTCCAGCACAGCGCAGAGCAGCTGTTTTGTACACCAGATTCTCCTTTCGGCACTCTTTCAACACGACCTCCGCCACCTCTGGGATCGTAGGCTGGCCGCTGCATGGCTTCTGCAGCTCAGCACTAAAAGCCAGAGGAAGAAGAACAAAGTAAAATACATCGATACGAGGTTCTCCATCTAAAAGAAATGGCTATTAGCAGAAAAAAGTTATGCCGGAGGGCTCACCAGCATTTGGACACCACTGAACCGATGGCTTTCAACAGCTCCTCCTGGAAATAAAAATATAAAAATAAACACAAATCTGTTTTTTTTTTGTTAAATTTTCTAGTTTTCGAGCAGCAGGAGGAATTTTTACCTTGCCGGCCCACGTTCGTCCGGACAGCCCCTGCATTAAAGCCGTCAGCACCAAACCAAGGTGTGGTGCCACCAACGAGCCCGTCTGCTCCTTAGCAACAGTTGCCATGGCAGCTGCGCCCTGAGCCTTCATCTTCCAGGACTGAGACTGCAGTGCTTTTTGTGTGATGGCGATCAGCTCCGTCATGTAGAGTCTGATACCTCCAAAGCTTCCTGACGTTAGTAAAAAAAAAAAAAAAAAAAAAGTTTTCAGACTTAAAAATTTGTGTTGTCAAACCGTAACTAAGTTTTTCTTTTCAACCCTATATGGCAAAAAGCTCAACGTTAACATTTAGTGGAAACTTTTAATGTAATTCAAAAATATTTCTGACTGGTCAATGCTACCATTTCATTTCCTAAGCAACATTTATCCTCCTGATGCTCTGTAGCACTGCGTTCCTCACCTGGAACGTTCTCCTGCCACACCTCAGCCCACAGCGTGGCATCATGACTCTCTCCTTTCTCCTCTTCAGGACCGGGGGCCTGATGCATGCCCAGGAAGGCCAGTGGCAGGGCCACACCTGCGTGAGCCTTCAGCACATCTGGACTGTAGTGACTGATGGCGTGAACCGTCAACACACACGACGACTTGTAAACAGGTTCTGGAAGCAGCAGGGAAAGAGTCAACGAAAACACAGAAACCAGTGGAGGCTGTCAATTGATTCCAGGATGATGCAAGTAACTGATTTCCCTTCATCTTGCTGTCATTATCATTTTTATTTTTTCGTCTGCTCCCTTCTTCAGAGGACACCACAGTGAACTAACTCACACGAAGACTTGGCAATTGTTTTTACACCGGATGTTCTTCCTGACACAACCACAGCCCTCTGTGTGGAGCAGAGAGCCACTATCTAGGGCACCCAGAGGAGCAGATGGTGGGGGTTAAAGACCTTGTTCAAGGGCCCAAAGTGGGGTAAATGAGGGTGGATGCAGGTGTGGGTGCTTCATCTTTCACACCCACATTTTGATGTTGTCGGTTCAGGGAGTTGCACCGGCGACCTTCCGATCACAGGCCTACCTTCTCTAACCTCTGCGCCATCACTCCCCTTGTTGCTGTCATCATTATACTGGACTTTAAGACAAATTATTTCCAAAAAAATTAATTTATCAATGATCAGTGAGTTTCAGCTCCTAGGTACATTTTTATTCAATAACTCTGTTGAATAGCTGAACTGAACACTATTTCTATAGGGACAAGTTATTAAGAGTTTAGCTTTTCTCACACGCCTCTAATGTTAGTTCAAAAAAGCATTTGACAGATCTGTCCGAATATTTTATATACGTGTCAAAAAACATAATCATAGTGGAAAAAATAATTAGAGGACGGACTGCTAATAAATGCAACCTGCAAATACCAAATCAATCGTTTGCTGTGCTAACTGAATGTAGTCGAGGCACCAAACCCTTGTAGGTGGTATCAAAGTTTATTTGTAACAGCTGAGTCATCGGCCCTTCGATCACGATGCTGCTCGTAGTTTGCTGCATTTATTCTGCTTCTGTATTTCGTGGCTGCTGTTTTAGCCACTGAACATTGTTTCTGGTCACATCTTAAGTTAATATGTTTGTTCTCGCACGCCGTCACTCTTCTTCATTTAACTGGCTGCGTCATCAGTTTTTCCTCTCTGGTCTGTAGTCACCTAACGGTATCGGAGTGATGGTGGGATGATTACTGGTAGAAGGATTTCCATCTTCTCACACACACAAGCCATAGTGTTCGTTTTAAAAATTACACTTAAGTCGCTCTGGCCTGCTGGTTTGAAATTATAAAGATGCACTTGATTGTGGTACAGGAGCTCGACAGATTTAAAGACACTTCTGCTGTTGGGTTATGTCCGCTGCAAGTCTTTTAATTTTATTAACCCAGTGAGAAAGTGACGGTTTAGATCAGGGGTGCCCAATACAGCGATCATGATCTACTGGTAGATCATGAAGACATGAGTAGATCGCACGGCGAAATAGATGTCAAGACCATTTTTAAAATGTCTTAATTTTATTTTTAAACAGACGTCAGCCGATCAATCTATCTTCACTGTGAAAATTGTCACTTGACTGACATACAGGTTAGCCAATCTGAGACCGACCTTTTCTGACACACAGGTCACCGTGCATGCGCAAAAAACCGCGCTAAAAACAAACGCGTTGACTCGTAATAACCTCCAGTTTATATCTAAACTCAAGAAAGTGTAAAATGAGTTGGGGAGCTGGACCAAGTAAGAAAAAAAAAATTACCATTTCCATATGGAATGCGGGGAGGAATTTTTTGTTCCTCCACAATTCGAAGTGCGTTTCACCAGAGTGGCATTTTCAGACTATTCATAAATAGTACGTCCATCCATCCATCCATCCATTTTCTTCCGCTTATCCGGGGTCGGGTCGCGGGGGTAGCAGCCTAAGTAGGGAGGCCCAGACTTCCCTCTCCCCAGCCACTTGGGCCAGCTCTTCCGGGGGAATCCCGAGGCGTTCCCAGGCCAGCCGAGAAACATAGTCCCTCCAGCGTGTCCTGGGTCTTCCTCTGGGCCTCCTTCCGGTGGGACGTGTCCGGAACACCTCACCAGGGAGGCGTCCAGAAGGCATCCTAAACAGATGCCCAAGCCACCTCAACTGGCTCCTCTCGACGTGGAGAAGCAGCGGCTCTACTCCGAGTCCCTACCGGATGATCGAGCTTCTCACCCTGTCTCTAAGGGAGAGCCCAGACACCCTGCGGAGAAAACTCATTTCGTCCGCTTGTATCCGAGATCTCATTCTTTCGGTCACAACCCAAAGCTCGTGACCATAGATGAGGGTGGGAACGTAGATCGATCGGTAAATTGAGAGCTTCGCCTTTTGACTCAGCTCTCTCTTCACCACGACAGACCTGTACAGCGCCCGCTTCACTGCAGACGCTGCACCTATCCGCCTATCGATCTCACGCTCCATTTTTCCCTCATTTGTGAACAAGACCCCAAGATACTTGAACTCCTCCACTTGGGGTAGGACCTCCTCCCCGACCCGGAGAGGGCACTCTACCCTTTTCTGGCTCAAGACCATGGCCTCGGATTTGGAGGAACTGATCTTCATCCCGGCCGCATCGCATTCGGCTGCGAACCGCTCCAGCGAAAGCTGTAGATCACGATCTGATGAAGCCAATAAGACCACATCATCTGCAAAAAGCAGAGACGCAATCCTAAGGCCACCAAAACGGATCCCCTCAACACCTTGGCTGCGCCTAGAAATTCTGTCCATAAAAGTTATGAACAGAATCGGTGACAAAGGGCAACCTTGGCGGAGTCCAACTCTCACTGGGAACAAGCCCGACTTACTGCCGGCGATGCGGACCAGGCTCTGACACCGGTCATACAGGGACCTAACAGCCCGTATCAAAGGGCCCGGTACCCCATACTCCCAGAGTACCCCCCACTGGGCCCCCCGAGGGACGCGGTCGAACGCCTTCTCCAAGTCCACAAAGCACATGTAGACTGGTTGGGCAAACTCCCACGCACCCTTGAGGACCCTGCTGAGAGTGTAGAGCTGGTCCAGTGTTCCACGGCCAGGACGAAAACCGCACTGCTCCTCCTGAATCCGAGGTTCGACTATCCGACGGACCCTCCTCTCTAGAACCCCCGAATAGACCTTACCAGGGAGGCTCAAGAGCGTGATTCCCCTGTAGTTGGAATACACTCTACGGTCCCCCTTTTTGAATAGGGGGACCACCACCCCGGTCTGCCAATCCAGGGGAACTTCCCCAGATGTTCACGCAATATTGCAGAGTCGCGTAAGCCGACACAACCCTACAACATCAGGAGCCTTAAGGAACTCTGGGCGAATCTCATCCACCCCTGGGGCCCTGCCACCGAGGAGCTTTTTAACCACCTCGGTGACCTCAGCATCAGAGATTGGAGGGCCCGACCCAGAGTCCCCAGGCTCCGCTTCCTCAGTGGAAGACGTGCCGGTGGGATTGAGGAGGTCTTAGAAGTACTCTGTCCACTGACCCACGACATCCCGAGTTGAGGTCAGCAGCACACCACCCCAACTATAAACTATAAATAGTACGTCACCGACTTAATTCTGAAACATGAGCTGAGAAAGAAAACGGTGAAGGAACTAAAATCCCAGTTCTCTGGACAGCAGTCACTTTTCTTACAGCTGACCAGCAGCGAAGCATCAGTCCAGGTGAGTCACTTCAATAATTGTTAAGCACAAGAAGTCTTTTCTAGACGGAGAGATGGTGAGACATTTGTTGAAGCAGCTGACTCGTTGTTCAGAGACTTTAAAATCAAATCAGAACCATTATCTTCCATCAAAGCTCTCAGGTATCAAAAAATACGGTTACAGTTAAAAGCAGCCGCTGGCAGGGCTGAATTTTTACAAGTTATTTTACAAACATGAAGCTATTCTTGTTTTCTGTTCCTTTGTGTGAAGAACAGGTTATTGCTGGGTTTTATTATTTTGTACTTGGACAGTAAAACTAAATTGTCTTTTTTTTTTTAAACAAACTTTTGGGTTTTGTCATTTATGTTGCGTCCACAGCGAGCTGGGACTTATTCATTCATTCAACTTTTATTTATCCAGGTTGAGTCATGAGGACTCATTTACAAGAGAGACCAGTTTTAGACAGACAACATATAAAGTACAGTAAAATGATATTAAAAAAGTGTTATAAAACAATAAATCAAGTTGCCGTATAAAACGATAAAATACTAAAAACAAGAACATATACTTTAATATATTTATAAATAAGTACTGGTACACTGGTTTTGTATTTTTACAGTAGGTAGATCACTTGGACTTGGTCATTTTAAAAGTAGCTCACATGCTGAAACAGTGTGGGCACCCCTGGTTTAGAACGTGAGTCATGTTTACCCTGCATTAGGTTTTAATGTTGAAATAAACAATAACACGGTGACTAAAGGTGGATTGAAACAAATCTATAGATCTGTTGTTGCTGTTTTCCTTTCGGCTGTTTTGTCAGGCGTCAGCATCGCGACCCAACTTCACATGAAAGATTTGCAATTGTTTTACGTCAATACCATCCTGACACAAACTGGGCTCGAACCAGCGGCCTCAGGATTACAGGACCACAGCACCCCAAATATATAGTAAACACTGTGAGAACTAATTTTAGATCACCCAGCTTAGCTAAATTACAATGCATTTGTTTGCTTCTAGTAAAAATTAACTTTATGTGTCCAGCTTCACAAGCAATAACAATAACTGCTAATATTTACAGAGTTTTGTTTGTGCATTAGACACAATAAAATAATCCTTTGGACTAGATGTTTAGTTTTAATTTTGGCTGGTCTTACATGTAAAATGACTCGTAATCTTACTTGTGCATCTCACAGCCAGGCTGTTTTACCGAGCAGACAAAAAACATATTGCTACATTTACTGCTAGAAGGTTTTTTATTTATACGCAGAAAAAAATAACTACCAGTAATAATGAAAACCTGCTGGCCACCTTATTGCTCACAAAATCAGAGACGAGTTTGAGAAGAGTTTGCAACAAGGAGAAGAAATAAACATCATCTACCAGTATTACCAAGTGCTGTCTGATTTTACACCAAACTAGAAGGAAATTTTAAAACGGTTGAACACGCCTCAGCTATAATAAGAAATCTGGCTCGATTACAACCAGACCTTGAAACAGATGAAAGCAGCAAGTTTAAAAATGACTCACCTTCTTTCTCCAAGTACCAGTTGCTGAGCTTCAGTAGTAGTTTTTCTACGCTGCTGTCCTTTGCTGTCTGATGGGAAAAATAATTGTCTGCATGACAAAACCTTAAACATCAGGTTTAATCACTGTCCGTGTTTGAATTGTGCGTACCCTGACTAGATGTCCCAAGGCAAAGGCAAAAGCTTTCTGGACAACAGAGCTTCTGTCATGGATGCCATTCAGCAGGGCACTCATCAGTTTACCTTCCAACAACAAAAGCATAACTTTGTTAGTTTATTCCAACCAGATAACGTGTCAGACGATCAGATTAGCTGTGCTGTACCTGAGTATGGGGTCAAGTCCTGGGGACACTGAACTGTGAGGGAAACTATTACACTCGCACAGCCTCCCTAACAACAAAAGTCAGAAATTAGCAGGCCAACTTTTTACCTCACATCTTCAGAAACACAAGAGCACGAAAATATCAGAATGTTCATGTAAAATATTTGATTAAATAACCTAAACATGTAACCAATAAGAGCATCTCTGAATGCATTCATGTACCTTAGTGCCCAGGCCTACTCCACTCTTGAGCAGTTCACAGAGCCTGGGGACGAGCTCCCCCAGCACAGAAACATCAAGGTGCTGCAGACACTGAATGCACACATCCTCAACTTAATGCACATCTCACCAGCTTTTGTGTAAAATAAACAAACTGAGTGGGAAAATACAAGTTAAGGATGTTGGTGATGGGAATGATTATGCATGCAGTGCTTAATGTTTTACCATGTTGACGGTCTCCATCATTGGAGATGATTTGGCAGCACTCAGCCTCGCAGCATCCATGGCACTCTAAAAACACAGAACCAAAACACAACTTAAAACAACAGGAAGACCAACTGGTAATAAACCTACAGGTTAACACGTTACCTTTTCCTGCTCGGTGGCTCTGAGACTGAGGTAGTTGAGGACCTGAGGCTCCAGGGTGGAGAGAGCTTCCAGCAGGGCTGGGATCAACCGGGACGCGTGAGGCTTCAGTCTGGCTCCAGCCGACTTACTAATCTTGACCAGGGTCTGGATGCTGGACAAAAAAACAAACATGATCTGTAGCCCATATGATGATCAACGCCGCTCTGCTGTTTTGTAACTTGAGAAAAGGCGAACAAATTGTGAGAAAATGAAACGGCAACACTGAAGTCGTTCCAACACGAGCAGCTTTGATGTTTCACCAGAGAGCACATCCTGAAGAACTGTTACCTGAGCGAGCGAACCTCGGAGACACTGCTGACGATGCCTTTCTCTAGCAGGGTGGGCAACAACACTGCCACAGTTCTGTGGACTGCAGCGCCTGTAGACTCACACATACGAATGCACACCTACACAGAAAAACAGACACGTTCTTGGACATGCACACAAGTACACACAGACAAATACAAACATGTTAAAAACAGGTCAAGGTCGGGACAGTCTTACCTTACTGAGTGTTTTTAGGGTTACGTCTGCAGCCTTTCTTACAGATTCCTAAAACAATAAACATTAAATATCAAACCAAGATTAAACGTGTTGTTTTTTTATACCATGAACCAGGTTTCATAGTTTAAAATGTCAAGAGTTTAAACTTTGTGCCAAGTGGGAAAAAGGAGGATTTATTTCTGATTGCTGCTCACCTTGATGTCATCGAGGACTCTGAAGAGGGTTTCCCACATTTCTGTCAAATGATCAATGAGGTCATCAGCCTGACGACCACGAATCAAGTCATTAAGTGCCAGGCAGCTGCACAAGAATTTAAAAAAGCTCATCAGAACAATATTTTTTTTAAACTTTTACACATTTTAAACCTGTGGTTCAGACCTGCTCAATGTACACATTAAAATAAATAAGTCAGAGTAGGTAACCACACGGCCATGATGTGACGTAAACATCTAACAGGAAGTGGCTTCAGCCAGTTTGTTGCTAAAGTGATGGGAAGATTCAACTCGAGGATTCTTCAGAAGTCATGTGGAAGATGAATTGTTGAAGGAAAACAAACATAAGAGAAACAGAAAAGTCATTTTTATTTTACCTTGACTCTCGCACTCTCCAGGCGTTATTGGTTAAGTTGGAAATGACGTCCTGCAGGATCTCCTTCAAGTACTTGTCCACCTGGACAAACAGAAACAAGCAAACTGATAAATCACGACCGTCCTCAGCATCTGCCTGTCTGTATGTAGTTTCTGTTCATGTGAAAGAGCCTTACCAGGGTCTTATCAGTGACCAAGGCATCCCAGATGCTAGTCATGGCCTGGCGGACGCTCAGGTTGGGGTCAAACTGATAGCGGTACAGACGAGGCACTATCTGAGGCAGGAACGGAGCCAGCTGCTCTCCGGCCTTGGCTGCGATCATGTGGAACCCAAAAGCTGCTCCCTGAGAGAAAGGCAGATTTAGTTGGGGGTCAGGTGGAAGAAGATCATCAGAAAACAGAACGACAGCACGTGGATGTGACTGAGCGCGACACCTTGCGTGAGTTCCACATGGCGTGGTGGTTGGCCAGGTTCATGAATTTGTACACGAGATCTGGTTGGTTCAAGTCGCTGGCCAACGAGCACAGCTCCTTGTACGTGGACAGGCCGTGACTGTCAGGCAACAAAACATGTTTACACATGAAAGAGACAAATTACTCATTTGAGCTACCTGGATGTACATGAATATTACATGTTTATTACATATGGACTAAAACATCAGTAAAAATGTCCAGAGAGGCTGGACAAGGCTCACCCATCAGGTGTTTTTCCCAAACCCTCCCCTTGGAACACTTCTGTATCCTCTGAGACCGCATGGCGCACCCTGCATGCAACGATAACTCAACACTGAACAAGACCTTTATGTGCAGAAAAACAATTCCACCACAAAAATAAAACAAGAAGCTCTGGTTAAACCAGCTTCAACCTGATTATTTAGCCTTGAACTCACCTTTTACCAGTCATGAGAGTTTCCACTAGAGTTGACACCAGTTCCTGTTGATCTCCTTTGCCTCCCATCTCATAAACGAGCCCGAGGCCTTTAGACGCTGCGTCCTGACTCAACTCTGGATGAGACGGGGAACGATGAACGACAAGATTAGTCTTGGAACATTAGAAAATGTGTGTTGAATAAGAGCAAAGTGTTTAAACTGGTTTCTTGTCTCACCATCAGGGTCTGACAGAATAGAGATGAACGCATTCTGAATTTCCTTCAAATGAGACTTCAAGAGCAAAAAAAGAGGAAACAAAATTGTTTCAAACAAATCTACTTTGAGAGAAAAGCACAATGAAGGCATTTGAACACCAAGTCGGATTGTTTTTTTCTAAACCTAAACATTGCTGTGGGCAGATTCAACAGAACGTCACCCTTGTTCAAGAACGAACAAATCAAGCCCAAAATGAAACCTGCAGGAAAAAAATTCTGCGGTCGGACATCGTTTATCACAAAACAACTTCATAATAGAAGAGTAAATGTCTGAACATGAATTTATATCACTTAAAATAGTGCATAACAACCAAAAACCTGTGAAGTGTTGCATTAAATTTAACATAAAATGATCTGAAAAAAACATTCAAGTGATTTTAAACTCGTTAAATCTTCTGGCGTTCTGTCTGTCTGATGGACTCACGGTGATTTCTTTGTGCTGACTCAGCTTCTTGACGAGAGACAGCAGCCAGATGCAGGCCGCCTGCCTCACATGAGGGTTCTGGCTGGGAATATACTTGGACAAGATCGAGCTGAGAACCCAAGGAACCACATCCTTGTTTTTAACATCTGGAAAACAAACAAAAAACATAGGGATAAGACTAGGAGACAAACAAGTTCCTGTTCTTGCAAAGAGCTTCATAACAAATAAGCTACAAGTATAAAACGTGCCTAAGATTTTCTTTTCTTGCACATAACCACATAAATAAAAGTGAATCAATCATATTGCAGGTTCCTTTGACAATCTGCTTAATTGTAACCTTTTTATTTATCAATTTCTTTATTTAAGCAGGTAAATCCCACAGACACGAGGAGAACATGCAAACTCCAGACAGAAAGACTCCTGGTCCAAACCGGGGATTGAACCCAGGACCTTCTTGCTGTGAGGCAACAGTCTTCCCCACTAATCCATCATGCTGTGACAGTATGTCTTTGCAGACACTTGACATAAACTTACATAACATACCAACAAAAATATAAATTAAACGCATACAAACAATTTCGAGCACAACACAAACTGTTACGACTGAAAACTACTGACCGTGTGGCGGGCTGTACTGGTCCTCAGTGCAGGTCCACGGGTCTCTGGCAGCTCCAGAGCTGGTTCCTATGGCTGCATTGGTGATGGCCTCTCCGACTGTGAACTGCAGCTCCACCTGCTTGGCCTGCAGGTGAATTAAATGCAGGGAAATTCAGACGTTTTGTCATGAAGAGTCACAGCCTGTGATAATTCAGTGCTGCTGATGATCATTCCAGCTGTTTGTCAGTATAATCAAGCTCTCATACCTCCACAGAGTCCATGAGTCCCTGCAGCAGCTTCTTCTGGTGTGAGAAGTCTGCATCTCCCACAGGCAGATAACCCAAGGTCATGATGGATCTTTCCTTCATCTAGAAAGCATGGGGAGAAATAACAGTAGAAAATAATTATACATACATAGGTACATGTCTTCATTATGTCTATCAATTGTTCTTAGTTAATGCTTTGTCACTAATCCATAAAGTATAAACCCTGAGTGAACAAGTTCAGCTTACCTTTGTGCTCTCCTTCCCTGAAGTGATCCGAGCCAGTAGGTTTTCTACAATAAACAGTTTAGTGAAGCCCTCTCCCTCTGCAGGGATCAGCAGGATCCCATTACGCCCAATTTCTCCCAGAGCCGTGCAGGCTGCGACGGCCAACATCGCACTGCTGTTATTCAGGAAGGAACCTAATGGAAACAAGGGCACCGCATACTGTACATTACACACCCGTCAACAAACCGTTGTACAGCAGTTCTTAACTTTGATTGGATTTATAAACCACGACTCTGGAATGATGCAAAAAAAACATCTGCAGGCTGTTGAGTTTTGAGCTTAATCTTAGATTTGTGGCCACACAGCAGAGTCAACATTTATCACATTACCAACATGAGATACTCATCACCAGTGTGACATCTGACATGTGTGTGTCCACCACAGACCCCCCCAGAGTTTTCATCAGACCAAATAAACATGATAATGATTACAATGATTGATTAGATCATAGTGTATTGAAAATCCTCTACAACTTGGACATCATAATGTCATCCATTTCATTCATTCAGAACATTCATAATTATTCTTTTTTGTTGAATAATGTATGTGACCTTGGAGCTGCAGTGAAGAAAAGTGTATGTGACACTCTGTTTAATGATGATGCATAAGTTTATGAAGTTTCAATAATTTATCTTGAGTGGACCAGAAGTTATGACCCAGACAAGAGAGTGAACAGACGCATGGAGACAACGCCATAATCCGTCATTCAACAGGCATAAAATAAAAATGACTGTAAAATACTTGCACACCAATTGTTCTTGTAGCCATAGCAACAAGATCATCATCATCATCCTGGGAGGTGATGCTCATTTCTTGCCCTTTGCTTTGCGTCAAGTCAAGAGAGGTGACGGCATTCTTTCTGCTCATGCTCCTTCCCACCATGTAGCCGAGAGCCAAGATGGCGCCGTGCTGAGTCTCAGGACTCTGAGATCAGACAAAAAGAAAAAAAATCTTTGAACTTGGATGAAACCATGTTGGCATTTAATGTAGAAAAAAGGAGGGAAAAGTGGCATACGTGGTTGTCTTTAGTGATTTTGATGAGATTCTGCACTGCGGCCTGCAGTTCGTTGCCAGTCATGGTAGAAACCACCACAGCGTACAGCTGAGCTGCAAGTTCACGCATGTCCTCCTTATTTGTGTTCATCAAACTCTGGAGAAAAAAACAAAAACCTTTTTAGAATAGAATCATTACCACTGGATCTGCTGGTACAAACTGTGGGCAGCTTGTAAACTAACACATGAATACAGTACTCACTTTAATCCAGTCTATTTTATCAGCAAACCTGGGGGCCAGTTTTTCTGGAAACACAGACACCACCTCCAGTAAACAGTACATGACTGGGATCCCTGAGGAGAAACACAATACATAGAACAGAGCTGAAACATGGCTGATTCTTGCTTAATGCAGAAAATAACACTTTTTACACAAACACAAGTCCTTTCCTTTTTAAATATGGTGGTAGAACCACGACCTTTAGGAGAGGCGGAGTCATTTCTCTCACCTCCCACTGCAGACAGCAGCTGCTGCAGAAGATCCATGTAGATGTGTACAGGGTTGGCCTCGCAGCCCTTGGACCCTGAGGGCTGAGGCTCAGTTGACAGCAGAGTGTGCACGTAGCGACCGATGGCAGGAGCGTCATCCTGCATGTCCGACAGGCGTGTGGACATGGGCGTGGCCCCGGCACTGTGGGCTAAACACATCCTCAGATAGAGCATGATCTGAAGAAGCAAGGGGAAAACAAACGTCAAGAGAACTGTAAGAAAAGAGTTTGCAGCAGTTTGTCAGGACTAAACGATGCAGCACAGACTTAATGTTTACCTCTCCAAAAGCAGAGGGGTTAAAAGGAATAGCTGCGGTTCCAACGATGTATTTAGCTGGAGTCTTAATCCTCTGAGCTGCCTGGAAAGAAAAGATTGAATTATTTGTGTCAAAAAAAAAAAAAAGAGATGTAATGTGGATGTGTTGCCCAATAAACAATTCTCACTTTCTCTTGGATGTAGGCGACCATGTCTGGAAAAGAAGGCATCGGCTTTGGTCCTTCCTTTTCCGAGTTTTTTTTAGGAAAAGCTCTCAGCACCTTTTGAGCTTCTGAAGCTACCTCTTCTCTTCTAAAGCACAAAACCCAACAAGCTTTACGTTTCCTCCAATACCGTGAACAAGTACGGTCTGATTCTTGATCCAGTTGATTACACACAGTTTTTGTTATACTCACGGGTCTCCAGCAGCCAGCAGCAGCAGATACCTTGAAGGCACGTGATCTGGAGCAAACACCGTGCTGGCAAACTTCATGGCCACTTGTCGGACTTGAACCTCCGGCTGTTGCAAAACACCAAAAAGACAGTTTGATCTGCCTTATGTTTGACTAAAAAAAAACAGTCAAACGTAAGGAAGTGGTTCTGGTATGAACCGAACACGCACTGTGTAACTGTTAACTTACCTTTACAATGTACGCAGCCACCAGAGCTTCCATCAGGTTCAGCAGAGCTCCTTGAAGGTTAGCATACGCTGCAACCATCATTGATAACGCTTCCTGAATTGCAAGACGTACATCTGGCTCCTCCTGAACAAGGCGACACGTAGTTTGAAGAGACATAAATGTGGGGTGTATGCTTAAGAAAATGGACATTTATTGAATTATAAGTACAGGTGCATTTTGAACTTTTAGTGCATTCAGTGTCAGGTGCAGACATGTTCACCCACCTTGCACATGGACTCAAAGAACTGCTGCACTAGTGCGATATCCTTAGTGAAAAGCTGTGGCATGCGACTAAAACAAATAGAAAAAAGAATTACGCACACGAGAACATTTTAAAAGCAAAAAATATAAAAATTAGTTTCTTTATACCTCGACAGCTTCCCAACAGCAGCGTAAGCAACACACAGCAACTTAGGATCCTGCAAATATAAAAGTATAATAAATATACATAAACAGTATGAAATCACTTAAAAGTGCATGTTTAGTTGAATACCTCCTTGTACTCATTGATGAGCTTGGTAAGACCATTAAGCAGCATTAATCCTAACGGCTTGTTCGTGTCAGGGCATCTGTGATTCAAGACAACACGTCAGCTATTTTTTTCAATGCCAACATATTCATGGACAGAAACACAGCTTATCTGTGCGGGGATAAGACGGTGTCCTCCTCTTACACCATGCAGATGTGATGGACGAACTGCAGCGTGAGAGACAGCAGCTTGTTGTTGGTGTTGGCTCCAAACAAGCCATCGTACACAACCTACAGCAGAAAGCAAACAAGTGAGAATCCCCGAGACGACAAATTATTTTAATTACTTCAATAACATACTTGGATAAAATACACAGTTCCTATTTCTTGAATTTAAAATGATTGAACTAGAGAACTGAGTCTTAAACACTGATAATGTAGCATTGCGGTCACGTCACCTGGATATTAGCTGGAAAGCACTCTGCAGCCAGACGGGACCGGAGAAGATGTGGCAGGATCTTCAGTTTGACTCTTGTGCTCACTGGCTCATGCTTCAGCTCCTGCTTTATACTGCCACCCTGATGCACAAACATACAAGTAAGTTGTAGTCGTAGAGTTGCCCAGAAAGCCCCAAATTCAGTTTAAAGAAAGTTAACGTCGAGTTCACAGACCTTTGATTTAAGAGGAACATCTCCCAGATACACCCGGAACATCTTGTTGATGATTAGAGGATTGTTCCAGTCAATGGTGCTGGAATCAAAGAAAATGTGTGCATTACAAATATGGTTAATGCCGACACGTGTGCAGTCGTTTACCCTATGAATTGGGAACAACGCTGTAAGAATCACAGGCATGCTTCTTTGTAGATGGTGGTGTTTCAGCTACCTCTGTTTGCTCTTCAGCTCCAGGTCAGCAGCAGTGGCCACGCTGTGCCTCGTGTCGCTCGACGCCACCACCAGATGCACCACCGTCTCCAACTCTGGGACCTGCTTTGCCTCAATGAACCTCACTATGCCCAGCTTGCACTGTTGTAACAAAGCAGGCAGGAGTTAAAACTGAGCAGGAACCAGTTTGTAAAGTTTTGGCCAGAATAATTTACTCAAGCGGACAAGAACAAAAATCATAACTGGACGTTTTGTTTGAGCGACAGCACCTGCTCGAGCTGCTCCGCATTCCACTGGGCTTCTCCTATCACCCTCTTTACAGCGTACACGCTCATCCCTGGGGGAGGCTGGGGGAGACCCTGACTGCTCCCAGCCACCGTCCCATCAGCTGAACCTCCCTGGGAGGAAGAGGGTGCAGGCCGAGTGGGAGATTCATTCAGCACAAACCTAAAGGTAACCATAAAAATGATAATAATTATTAATAATAATAATAAACTTTTTTTTATATAGCACCTTCCAACCATGTCATGCACTGAACAAGGTGTTTTACAAGATAAAACAAAGAAAAACAGGGCACAATAAATCAGTGCAAATTAAAAACACAGCCACAATAAACAAAGGTAAAAGAGATAAAAAAATAAATAAAAATACTAAAAGTTAAACATTAAAAGCAGTTTTAAATAAATAGGTCTTCAGTTTGGCTTTGAACAGAACCAGATCAGAGAAGGCACGCAGCTCATAGGGAAGAGTATTGGGGCCTGCAACAGAAAAGGACCAGTTCCCCCATTGCTTGCACCTTGAGCAAGGCACCTCCAACAGATATTGACCAGCAGACCGTAAAGTAATTATTGAAATCACCTAAATCAGGTGTCAGGAGCCCATTTTACCATCCATAACAACTGCTGCCTGTAAAAAAGTTTATAGAAGCAACTTAACCTACTTGTTTTATTACCGCTGTCTTTTTGTTGCACATATAAAAACAGGTATAATTTTCTATTGTCAGTGTAAATATGAAGACGACTACGGTAGTTACTTTTGATCAAAGATACAAGGAGCCACTGCACAGGGGCCACAAGTGGCTCCAGAACAACAGGTTGCTGTTGAAAAGATACTTAGATAGATGGATAATAAATTAATTTATATTTTGACTGTCTTGGCCACATCCCTGAGCCTGGTTCTGCTGGAGGTTTGTTCCTGTTATGAGGGAGTTTTTTTCTTTCCACTGTTGCCTTTGTGCTTGCTCAGGACGGGAGACCGCAACAAAATGAAGACTCAACGTATCTGCTGACTTCCTTCCTTAGATAACTTTTACTAAATTGGCTTTTATAATGTATGTGAATGTTTCTGTTCAGTGCTCTGAGATAACATGATGTGACTTGGCGCTATAGAAATAAACTGAATTGAATTTTATTCAGACCACACCAGCAGGAACTCACCCATAAGGCATGAGCAAAACATCCAACATGAACTCAAGGAGAAGGTGTATCGTCTTTGGCCTCTCAGATAAGTTGAATGGAGAAGCACCCTTGGACGGGTGTGCAGGATACTTCATGTGGTAAAGAGTCGGGATCAGCAGGTGCATGAGGCTGCGAGCAGAGGACAGGGAGGAAACCATAAATTCTAGTGCAAGTACAGAGAAAACAGTTTTGTCACGTGGACAATATCTAAACTTTTGTTGAAGACCAACTGATCTTTTTACCACACTTAAGCTTCTTGTCACTGGGTTGCAACCGTTTGTGACAAATTGTGACCAGCCATCCATGAACAGCGTCCAAAATGGATAAAATGTTTACGAGGACTTCTTAGTTTTTAACAGTCAAAGGGCATAAAAACAACCTTCACCTGTCCTGCTGAGGCTGTGGCTTCCCTTCCATGGCGGTGAGGAGGGTTGGGGCCAGCTCACACTGTTTTCCCACCTCAAGACGAGGGTAGCCCATTTTAATGTAGATGATTGTAAAATTCTGCGAACAAACATGTCCATCACAGCTCTCCTCTCAGGTAACAAATCACTTTTCATTTTAATCAGGCTATACCAAAATCATATTTAATGAAAGACTGTTATAATAAACATGAAAATTCAGACAAATTCTACACCATCTAGTCAAAATGCAACAAAACACTGATCCAGACGTTTCATCTATTGGTAGCATATTATAGATTCTTTAAATGTGTGCTGAAGTCATAATTAAATGGCATCTGATATCAAAATAATTAATAAACATGCTTCAATGTTGTAACTTAGGACCTTACTGTAACAAAGGAAGCGGCTGCAGGGTCCTGGTATTGCACCAACAAAGTTTCTACTGGCAGCTGAATCTTTGGTCTGCTTTTTATCCTCTTGTTCAGGTGGACCAACAACTCCATCACCTAGCAGGAGAGACACTGGTTTTAGTGTGGTTTCATGATGAAACACAAGCATGAGTAAAAAAAAAAAACGTGTCAAGAGAGGTCATTGAAAAGACCCCAGGTATTTTCTATCAAGTGAGTTAAGCATTGCAGTAAAAAAAATCACCCATCAGACAAACAGGATTCATTAAAAGGAAAGCAGGAATTCATTATAAACTCTTTTTCTACATTCTGAGCAACATTCATGACCATCTGTTGACCCGGAAGTGGTTTTTGAAGCCCCGGAATGATCTGATCGGGTCATAGGAGAAATTTTATCCTTTGTGTATTCTGCTAACGCAGCCATAACTTTATATTTCTCAACTAATCTGAACAAAATATAATACTCTTTACTTTATATATGCTTCCATTAGGTAATGTTATTAAACAGCATGGGATAAATTGTCATTGTTATGCTGATGACACATAATTATATTTGTCCATTAAACCCAATGAATCCAATCAGCTACTTAGACTACAAGCATGTCTTAAAGACATAAAAACCTGGATGACCCTTAATTTTCTCCTGTTGAACACAGACAAGACTGAGGTTTCGGTTTTTGGACCTGAGCACCGTAGGAATGAATGTTTCAGTCTTTCTCCCTCCTTAGATGGCATTAATCTGTCCTCCTGCTCTAATGTTAAAAATCTTGGTGTTATTTTTGATCAGGACATGTCTTTTATCCCCCACATTAAAAACATTACTAGAACCACCTTCTTCCACCTGTGTAATATCACTAAAATTAGAAACATCTTATCTAAAAATGATGCAGAAAAACTGGCTCCCTGTCAAATCCAGAATAAATTCAAAATCTTACTTCTAACCTACAAAGCTCTCAACAACCTGGCTCCATCTTATATTACAGATCTTATTGTTCCATATTTTCCAAACAGAGCACTTCGCTCTCAGACTGCAGGTTTACTTGTGGTTCCTAGAATTTACAAAAACAGAATGAGAGGCAGATCTTTCAGTTATCAGGCTCCTCTTTTGTGGAACCAACTTCCAATCTCTGTCCGTGAGGCTGACACATTATCCAGTTTTAAGACTGGGATTAAGACTTTCCTTTTTGATAAATCCTATAGTTAGGGTCGACTTGGGTTTCCTGAGCTGTCCCTTAGTTATGCTGCTATAGGCTTAGACTGCTGGAGGACAAACTGACCACACTTTTCACTCTACTGCTGTCTTTACTTACTCTGCTCAACCTGTTTTGTATTTGTAATTATTTTTTCTATCCTTAACATGCATTTTTTTTTGTCTTTCAGATACACCTGTACCTATACCTGGACCTACCATTCTGTGTTCGTCTGTCTCTCCTTCCTGTCCTCTCAAACCAGCCGGTCAAAGCAGATGGCCGCTTGTCCTGAGCCTGGTTCTGATGGAGGTTTCTTCCTTTTAAAAGGGAGTTTTTCCTTTCCACTGTTGCCACTGTGCTTGCTCAGGATGGGAGACTGCGACGAAGCCAAGATTCAACTTGTCTGCTGGATTCCTTAGATAGAGAACTTTACTAATTGGCTTTTATGTGAATGTTCCTGTAAAGTGCCCTGAGACAACTTTGTTCTGATTTGGCGCTATATAAATAAACTGAATTGAACTGAAAATTGTCATACCAATAGTTTTCCTTTTTAAATTTTGCATTAAAAAAAATATTTAAAATTTTTTAATTTAAAAAAATTATTTTTTGCATTGAAGAAAACAAGTTTTAATACAATTTGGGAACTTTGTTTTTTTGTAATGTTGCTAAATCTTAGGAAGGATTGCTACAAATCCCTTAAAAACAGAATTGTCCCGTATTTGACATTAAAATTACCATACCATACCATACCACTTTATTTATAAAGCACTAAAAACAGCAGCAAGGCCAACCAAAGTGCTGTACAGACAAAACAACAGGTAACACACCAAGCAATATACAAAATGAAATAAATCAGAATATAGGAATAAAAACGATGCAGATAATGACGACAAACCAGTGTGGAGCATACAGGAACAAAACACAGATCATCTGGTGTTGAAAGCTACTGAATAGTAGTGAGTTTTTAAACGGGACTTGAAAACCGAGAGGGAGGGGGCCTGTCTGACAAGCAGAGGTAACTCGTTCCAAAGTCTTGGTCCTGCTACAGAGAAGGCCCTGTCACCTCTGTGATTAAGACGAGTTCCTGGAACTGTGAGGAGCAACTGGTCTGCTGACCACAGGGTACGTGGTGGGACATACGGTTGTGGCAGATCAGAGAGATGGGGTGGGGGGCGAAAGTGTTCAGTGATTTGTAGACATACATGAGTATTTTGAACTGGATTCGAAAGTGAACTGGTAACCAGTGTAGTGAGGCCAAAACTGGTGTAATGTGCTCTCTTTTGCCTGTACTGGTTAAAAATCAGGCTGCTGCATTCTGGACCACTTGTAGTCGTGCAATGGAGGTCTGACTGATACCAAACAGGGGCGAATTGCTGTAATCAACCCTAGATGTAATGAATGCATGTATTACTGTCTCCAGGTTCTTTTTGGACAATATGGGCTTCAGTTTAGACAGCCGCCTCAGTTGGAAGAAACATGATTTAACAATCATGTTTACATGATTGTTAAGCTTCAGGGAAGGGTCCGTTATCACGCCCAGATTAGTGACTCTTTGTTTTTCTGACAGGGTTAGAGCGGAGAGGTTGATGCAGTGGTTTGTGATCGTGTTGTTGGGAGGGAACAACATGACTTCAGACTTCTTTTCATTGAAACTTAAGAAGTTTAAAGCCATCCAGTCCCTGATGTCAGCCAGGCAGTCGAGAAGAGGTTGAATAGAGCATGTACCATTGTGTCTTAGGGGGAAGTAAATTTGACAGTCATTGGCATAGAAATGAAAGGGTATGTTGTGTTTCCGGAAAATAGCACCAAGCGGCAGCAGGTATAAAGAGAATAGGAGGGGACCCAGGATGGACCCCTGCGGAACCCCCCATTTAAGCTCTGCCTCTGCAGAACTAAAATCCTCGATGGGGACACAAAAGGATCTGTCAGTGAGGTAAGATCTGAACCAATTGAGGGCTGATCCTGTGACGCCCACCCACTGCTCCAACCTAGCAATGAGGATCTCATGGTCGATGGTGTCAAAGGCGGCTGTGAGGTCCAACAGGACAAGCAGCACAGAATCACCAGTATCTGTGAATCTGAAGTTGTCATTAAAGACCTTCAGCAGGGCAGTTTCAGTGCTGTGGAGAGGTTTAAAGCCAGATTGGAAAAGCTCTAAGATGGCGTGATCCTCCAGGAAGCACTTCAACTGGAACTCAACTGTTTTCTCCAGTACTTTAGAAACAAATGGGAGTTTGGAGACAGGCCGGTAGTTGGATACGACTGAGGGGTCAAGGTTTGGTTTTTTTAGGAGAGGCTGGACAGCAGCTTGTTTAAAGGATTTTGGCACCATGCCAGTGGATAAACTACTGTTTACTATAGCCAGAATGGACGGACCTAGAGTTGTTAACACCTCCTTTAGTAGTCGAGGGGGGACCACATCAAAGGGGGAACCAGAAGGTTTCAAGCTGCACATGACCTGCTCTAGAGAAGATAGAGTGATGGGTTCAAAATGGTCAAAAGGAGCTACAGATTGAGGTGGGATGGATGGGTCATGAGTTGGAAGGGAAATGAGAGTCCTGGTGGTCGCAATTTTTTCCAAAAAGAAATGTAGGAAGTTGTCGCACAGCTCAGTCGAGGCTTCCAGAGGTGATGGTTCAGTGAGGTGGAGAACAGAGTTTAGGGTGGAGAAGAGGACACGTGGGTTGTGAGAGTTTGAGGTAATTATGTCAGAGAAGAATTTTGATTTAGCAGCTTTCACTGCTTTCTGATAACGGCGCCAACTCTCTTAAAGTATTTTAAAAGAGACCTGTAGCCTGTCTTTCCTCCACTTTCGCTCCGCCCTCCTACATTGTTGCCTAACGGCCTTGGTGACGTCACTCAGCCAAGGTTCTGCTCTGAGTTTTGATTTTTTGGTTTTAATAGGAGCGACATGATCCAGAGTCTTTAAGCAGACAGAGTTCAACTGGGATGTCAAAATTGGACATGCCAGTAGATAGTTTACAATTCACACCGTTAAGTTAGAATTTAATACCACCTGACAGTGGGGGTTGGGGCCCTAGGATCAATGTCTGGCTGTAATAGGGTATCAATTTATCTACATAATCCTATTTTATTTTTCTGGGATGAGAATCAGCTCCTCTAAATCTGAGACTTCAGTCAGAAAAGGGTGGACTACTCTCTTCAGGTCGAGGTTCTGCGTCAAGTGAGAATTGTAGTGAGAAGTGTAAATGAGTCTCCGAGGCTCATTGGGATTAACCTGTCTAAATAAAGGTTGAATGAAAGTGGAGGAGTTCAAGTATCTCAGGGTTTTGTTCACCAGTGAGGGAAGAATGGAGTGTGAGACTGACAGACAGATTGGTGCAGCAACTTCAGTATTGCGGGCTCTGTAATGGTCCACTGTGGTGAAGAGGGAGCTGAACTAGAAGGCAAAGCTCTCCGTTTACTGGTCAGTCCATGTTCCTACCCTCACCTATGGTCATGAACTCTGGGTGGTAACCGAAAGAATGAGATCATGGATACAGGTGATTGAAATGCGTTTCCTTTACAGGGTAGCTAGACTCTCCTGTAGAGATAGGGTGATCAGTTATCTGGGAGAGACTCAGAGTAGAATTGTTCCTCCGCATCAAAAGAAGCAATTGAGGTGGTTGGGGCATCTGGTAAGGATGCAGCCATGTCCGACTGGGAGGAGACCTCCCAGTCTCCCAGACGTAGTCTCTCCAGGTTGTCCTGGGAACACCTTGGGAGTCCTTACAGAAGAGCTGGAAGAGGTGGCTGTGGAAAAATATATCTGGGCCTCCATGTACAAGCTGCTGCCCCCGCGTCCCGACTTCAGAACAAGCAGAAAATAATGGATGATGGATATTTTTGGATTAAATGTTGCAGCCCAAGTTGTAGGGGAAACATGGTATGACAGAAGCTTTTGTTAACATTTCTGTGGAGTTTAAAGCATGGAGATAAGCACCTCACCTTCTTTCTCACACCCTCCTGCACACTGGAGAGCTTCAGAAGAACAGGGGGCAGAAACTTGGAGATGATGTCCTGCAGCTGCTCGTCAGTCTCTGCATGGCCCAGGCGAAGGAACACACGTTCCAGTTGATCTGTCAAAACAATGTCTCACCATCAGTCATGAAGACGAGACAAGCAGCTCGGCCATAACAAGCACGGCTCAGACACAAACTACAATGTAAAGCAACTGTGTACGAGCTTCAGCGTCATCAAAATAAAGAAAAATATACCAGATTCAGTCATCCTCACGTGCATGTTGCTCCAGTTTGGGCGATGAGCTCAACCTTCAGTCTCCTGGTTGTAGCTCAGCAAGCAGCTAACATCGTAGGTTTTTTAATATTTTACCGATTCCACTGCCTTTTCAGAACCGGTGAAAACACGCGTAATTAACCCCGCATGTCCCAAATGTCCAAGATGAAAAAGTACAATTCAAAAGTTTAGTGGACGTAAAGAAACGAGCAGCCAGCATGATGGTTTCCTTTAGACCATGACTGGGCAAACGGCCTCCCGACGCTAGCCTGCAAGCTAGCTGAGCAGCGAGCTAGCGCTAGCTTTTAACTAGGCGGCTCCTTTAAAGTTTCTTAGCTTACTTTTTAATCAACAGGGCCGGAAAGCGTGCAATGAGAAGTCTGTTTGTAGCGACAGTCGGCGTGACATTAAAGAAAAATATAAAAAGTCAAAAACGGAGGAAGAAACTTACTGAGTTCATCCTGGGCAGCCATGTTTGCAGAAGAACATCAGCGACCCCTTCAGGTCACTCGTTGTCACTGCAGCTGTCCTGTCCACAAACCACACACGAGGGTCGAGAGTCAGAGAGAACATACGTGACTCATGAGGTGGGACGAAACTATGTACACAGGGTCCCAGTTACATCCAACACGAACACACATTGTAAAGAAAAACATTAGTAAGATCCGAGTCATGAACTAAGAATAAATACACTAAGCACAAGTAGAAAAACAATGCGCCAAAACAACAGCAGCACGAACATGAGTCTGTGTGAGCAGATGAGGGCGAATGAACACAGCAACATGAAATAATCAGCAGCATGAGATCAGCATCATGGATAGTCAGCAGCACATAACAACAACCAAATGGCATTACAGTGATTTTTCCTGGTTGGCGATTCATGAGTCTAACAGCCTCAGGGTAGAAGCTGTTCCTCAGTCTAGTGGTTCTGCACTTAATGCTCCTCAGCCTTCTGCCTGAGGGGAGCAGGGCAAAAAGTGTGTGTGCTGGGTGAGTGGGGTCCTTCATGATGCAGGTGGCCCTCTTCCTGCATCTGGAGGTGTAGATGTCTGTGATGGTGGGGAGACTGACTCCAACAGACTTCTGTGCAGCTTTCACCACTCTCTGCAAAGCTTTTCTTTCTGCAGCTGTGCAGCCTCCATGCCACAGATGCTGGAGCACAGGATGCTCTCCACTGCACACCTGTAGAAGGAGGTGAGGACTGAGCTTTTTATTCACCAAGTCACAGAATTAACCAGCTAGCCTCGTCACCCAGTAGCAGTCCTAATGTAACCGGTAAATTAAAAGTCTCTTTCTGTCATGTTTTTTTAATGTAAACTAGGGGTCTGCACTCTTCACAGTCCCCCAAAAAGTGTCCCTTACATTTTCTAAATTAAACATGTCTGGAACTACACAACGTGATAGAACTGAGATCTTCATCTGGTGGCACGTGGACCACCTCTGGCCTGCTGGAGTGAGCATGGGGGCGATTTTTTTTTAACCTTGCGCAAAATAACTGCGTGAAATAAAGTTAAAGTTCAAGGTTCTTTATTGTCATTCGCATCACATGTGGTACATGAGGTGGAACAAAATTATGTACTCAATATCCCAGTTATACCACAAAATAGCTAAAATATAAAATAATAAAAGAAACAGTATATAAGCATCTACGATATTAAGATATACGTTGAATCTTCTTCTTTCGGCTTTTCCCTCTTCAGGGTCTCCACAGCGAGTCATCCTCCTCCATCTCTATCCTCTGCATCCTCTGTCCTCACTCCAACTACCTCCATGTTAACTGCATCCATATACAGTAACTCCTCTTTGTCTTTTTCCTGACAGCTGTGTTTCTAACATCCTTCTACCAATATACCCACTGTTCCTCCTCTGGACATGTCCAAACCATTTCATTCTGTCCTCTCTAACTTTATCTCCCAGTTGTTCAACCATCATTCAACCTTTATTTATACAGTCAGTTCCTACTGAGCCTCAAGGACTCGTTTACAAGAGAATCCTGTTTCAAACAGACAAAAGTAGATAAAGAAAAGAGAAACATGAGGGGAAGGGAGGTGAAAAAATCATATCTTGCACTATGTCCTGGCCGGGGCACAGTGTGAAAGTTGAGAAAAAAGACCTCACACATAAACAGCAACGTACTAAGTATAAGCAGTATACTGTATATACAATATATGTAATATATGCAGGCAGAGGTGGGACTCTGAGCAATTGGAGCCTCCTGGGCTCAGTAATTTAAAAGAGAGCTCTACTAACTTTTTCTCTCTCCCACTCCTCCAGGTAACCTCTTTTGTCCTTTGTTCCAGTTTGGTTTTGGTTGGACATCCATTCACTCTTACACTGCACACACTAAACATACTTGCACATTTATATTCATTATCTATGGTTGGGTTTTGTCTGTGCAATAAAACAATTTGAATTGGCCCATACCTTTGCATATATATATATATATACAGGTCCTTCTCAAAAAATTAGCATATTGTGATAAAGGTCATTATTTTCCATAATGTAATGATAAAAATGAAACTTTCATATATTTCAGATTCATTGCACACCAACTGAAATATTTCAGGTCTTTAATTGTTTTAATACTGATGATTATGGCATACAGCTCATGAAAACCCAAAATGCCTGTC
>NC_056500.1:42015745-42019338 GCF_014905685.2 Nematolebias whitei
ATATATATATATATATATATATATATATATATATATATATATATATATATATATATCCTGTATATACTGTATATACAGTCTGTGTGTGTCTGTGTGCATGTGTGTAAGTTATAACCTTGTAAAATAATAGTTTTGCACAGCTTTTTCGGTGTGCTGCCTCTCTGAATGAATGATGTATCTTCTCCTATGGCTTCACTTTTGCCACGTCCAATATGGCGACAACATCAACACATGATTCAGCACTTAATGAGGCGTCTACGATGTCTATGATTTAGACCAGCGGTGCCCAGTACATTGATCGTGATCTATCGGTCAATCGCAAAGGTAGTTTGGGTGGATAACATGGCATTTAAAAAATGGACGTCAGCCTATCATCCATTCTCAATATGAAAGTTGTCACTTGATTGACATACAAGGCAGCCAGTCTGAGACCTGACCTTTTCTGACACATAGGTCACCACGCATACACATACAACCAAGCCAAAAACTAGGAAGCTACTGAGTTGCCTAGTTAGCCTCCATTTTATTTCTTCTAAACTCAAGAAAGGGGTAAGGGAACTGAACCAAGTAAGAAGCAAGAAACCTACCATTTCCATACAGAATGGGAGGAGTTCCAGTACTTTTTTTCATGATGTCATATTTGAAGTGTGTTTGCCTCATCTGCCAATCTACCATTGCTATTCCGAAGGAGAGAAATGTGGACTGGCGTTTTTAAACTGTTCATAAAAACTATGACAAAGACTGTCAGGGGAATTTATGTAAAGATTATGGATGTTCATCAGTATCTAATGTGTTAAATTGATGTGTGTGAGTTAGAGAGTTGTTTTATCTGAACAGAGAGGAGCCTGCAAGCGCACAGAGGAGCACTGATAACTCCAAAGACTCCTCCTCGTCTGCAAGATGGAAAGCCGAGGTCGTCTTGACCTCGCCTCTGTCTGATAAGTTGTATTAAAAGCTTTCCCTGCCTCTCTGTCCCGCGCAGATTCTCACAGACGAAGCTCAAAGCATGTAGTTTTTCTACATCTGTTAAAGCTTCCTCGTGACTGTGCAAGTAAAGACCGGTTTAAAAATCTTCTTGTGTCCCTGGAGTGGCTTATTTGAGTAAAGAAATGATGAAAGGTTATTTATTTTATCCAACGCTGACTTCAATCCAAAAAGTGAGCTGCGAAAGAAAAAGGTGAAGGAACTAAAATCCCAGTAATGTGGACAGCAGTCTTTTTTGTTTCACAGCTGACCACAACAGCAAAGGCAACTTCCAAAGCAGCGTTCAGGGTGAGTCACTTCATTGTTAAGTACAAGAAGTCCTTTGAACATGGACAAAGAGGTATTCATTGAAGCAGTTGACTCGTTGTTCCGAGACTTTAAAAACAAACCAGAAATATTATCTTCGATCAAAGCTCTCCAGGTATCAAGAAGTACAGTTGCACGGCGCTATGAGCCATAGCCAAGGATTTGACCCTCAACTTTGGAAGGATATCGTGGACTGAAAGTATTCCTTAATGCGATTGGACGAGTTCACAAATGTGAGTGACACAGCCCATTATTATTCAGATGGTGTTTACTGATATCTGGAGTGGAGGATGAGATTTTGAGACTAAAAGGTGACATTCGGCTTAGGGCCTGGGCTCATGGACAGTTCTGGAATTGACCGTATTTTCTATTGTGTAAATCACAGTTGTTTGCATAGATTTGTCAGTCCTGCGACTTATATACGTTTTGTTTCCATATTCATTACATAATTTTTGACTGAAACTTTAAATTTCAAAGAACTGCAACAGCGAGTCCTCTCATGGGCGCTCGCTTCACTCAGCAAGTGCAGGCAGAGGAATGCTGGAGAGCTAGCAGCTCCGGCCGCAATGGATGGATGGATGAATGGATGGATGGATGGATGGATGGATGGATGGATGGATGGCGCCACGTTGCTGAGGCGAAATAAAGCTGTTTTGACCATTAAATAAATGCATAATAAATGCGACCTATACGCCGAAGCGACTTAAATATGTTTTTTTCCTCTTCATGATGCTTTTCTGACTGATGCGACTTATACGCTGGAAAATACGGTACTCACAGAGGACAAGTACCCCAACATGAGGACATGTGTTACCTCCTTGACTGCATTATTCAGCTCCACTTATTTATGTGAGTCAGCCATTTTCCACATGAATATCATTAAGTCCAAATACCATTCCACCATGACTGATGATCATCTGGAAGCGTGCTTGATGCTGACTATCAGCAGCTACTGTCCAAACTGCATCCCTGGCTGATTCCATTCAGTGCAAGTCATCAGAAAAATGTAGAGTTGCATTATGCAATATAGGTTTACGTAGTTATGCAAGGTACATCAACATATATTATACACATAAAGAATACTTAATATGTTTATAACTAAGTACAGTATATGTTTTGATTTTTATAGTAGGTAGATCACTTTGACTTGGTCATTTTACAAGTAGCTTGCATGATGAAAAAGTGTGGGCACCCCATGCGCTAAACAAACGCTGAATGATGCTCTAAAAGGTCTAAGATGTACGCTAAACACTAATGATGTAAAATAATATGGTGTGTTAAACAGCAGTGCGAATATGAGTCTGTGGTGAGTAGATTGGTATGAATACCACAACACATTGAGTGTTACGTGCCATATACAGCCTAAATCACTTAAATGTAATCGGGTCACGGAGACAACAGTTTCAGGAGTAAAACCCAGACGTCCCCGCAGCGACATCAGCTCCTTGGAGCACAACCTCAAGGAGTTCCCAGGCCAGAGAAGATCCACAGTCTCTCTAGTGAGGTGAGGGCTGGAACATAGAGAGACCAGTAAAGCTTTGCCTTTCAACTCAACTCTTTCTTCACCACGACCAACCAAAGCAACAACCTCATTATTGAGTATGAGGCCCCAATCCATCAATCCATCTCCCGCTCCATCCCACCATCACTCGTGAACAAGACGCCCACACCGTACTCCTCCATCATAGGCAGGTGTTATAATACGTAACAAACAAAAAAAAATGTTGTTATATCATCAAAATAAAAATGAACAATGAATTGTTGACATTTATTATAAAGGCAAAAGGGAAGACCATATTCATATTCCTGTAAAGAATGGGAAAACAATTTTATAGTTCATAGCTTTATTGATCAAATTAAAACACTATACTATAGGATTCATGGTTGTTTGTCATATAAAGGCCTATATAAGGTTTAACTAAGTAATCCAGTTTGGAACTATAAAGCATGTAATTATGGTGAAGATAAATATGACACCAGTTTATTTACATGGAGAGGCGAGCACTTTAAATTTGTACTGGGACCGTCCTGTGGGGTCGCTGCAAAGGCTTCAGCTTCAAGATTCCTCTATGGAGTCTATTTATAATGTCATCCTTCAACTGCAGAGTGCAGACCTTTGCACAAAGCCCTGCCACAGATCACTATTTAGCAGGCCTCTGGTCCTCTTATACCCCCCCACCCCCGCCCCCCTAAAAACAAAAGCAAATGCAATCAACTGTGCTTCAGCATTTTACTTTCTGTTGCATGTGTAACCTATGCAATGTGTGCAGTGGTCATTTTGTGCATTCCTAAAAGTGCAATAG
>NC_056500.1:42019438-42019642 GCF_014905685.2 Nematolebias whitei
ATATATATATATATATATATATATATATAGTGAAGTTCATATTGTGTTTTTTAGTTTAAAAATGTTTTAAACATGCTCTCTTAGCGCAGCAGAAAATCTTTGATAAAATACATTATACAGTGACCAATAGGTAGGTGGATGGATGGATGGATGCATGGATAGATAGATAGATAGATAGATAGATAGATAGATAGATAGATAGAT
>NC_056500.1:42019652-42043592 GCF_014905685.2 Nematolebias whitei
AGATAGATAGATAGATAGATAGATAGATAGATAGATAGATAGATAGAATATGTTATACAGTAAGATTTGGACAATTTAAAATAATCCATCAAGACAAAACACATCCGAGTTTACTTAAAAAGTCCAAACCACATGTTTCCCTGCATGTACAGTGTGAACTTTTAACATCTATGGAGGCGTAACAGTTCCTCGACTCGCCAGCTGATTCGCAGATCTCTAAGCATGTGGATGGGTGTGTTGCACCGCCGCCATGATCGCATGCACCGAGCAGATAGTGTAGGACGCAGCCCTCTCTCGCAGGAGGCACGAAGCAGCAGTGGCAGCTGTCATGTGAATCAGCTGGGCGAACGAGGAAGGAGATAAACAACAACACGATTCCGTATTTCCAAATAAAGGTACTGTTTTGCGAACTAGTGTGGAAAAAGTCCTGTTGAGAAGCGAATGCATGGTGTGTAGGTTTGTAGAGGCGTGTTGGGAAGAGGGCAGCGCTTCCGTGACTGCTGGGCTGCACAAATCTCCAAGCTACAGCCGCTAACCACATTAGCCGCTTCCAAGCAGGCAAACTAGCAAGCTGTTAACGTGCGAGCCTCGCGCAGGTCGGCTTGTCGGTGCTCATTTGTTCATTGCAAAACGTGTAAGATAAGTGATTAAAATATCAGAAGAGACCAAATGGATTCAACTGCACGAAGTCTCACGGAGACAAGCTACGGGCCTGCGATCAGCCTCCTTTCGAGGGGGGCATTTAAACTCCATTCGCTCGTGCAGTAACAAGTTGGCTCATGTAGCTACGATTAGTTGTTAATACTTTTCAGTTTCCGACTGCTTCCAGCTGAAACACAGGAGCTCGAATGAAGTCAAGTCAAACGAGCCCGACGTTTAGACAGTGAGCTAGCCGAGGGGGCAGCCTCTTCGCTGCGTTCAGCCATTACTCGGCATCACAACAGAACGTAGGCTAGCTAGCTGCTAGGTCCCGCTGGCAGACAAAGCTGAGCCGAGCTACAGCAGCTAATCCCAGATTACGAGTCAAAGCGCTGCTCAGCGGAGGTTTAGTTTCATTTAGAGCTGGACCCGAGTCACTTCGGTTTCATGAAGGCTGAAACCGTCCCGTAAAGATCATCTACGAGTCAAACAGTATCTGTAACCCCTCAGACAAAGACTAAACTGCATGTTCTTTCTTTTTTCTTACTTTCTGTGTGCACATGTCCGTCACAAACATTGATCGGACAGGAGCTTGAATCGCAGGGGAGGAACATGTAACTTGAGGGTTTAAATTCACATGGGATGATGTGATCTTTTGTGTGCAGGCACGATTAATTCAAGAGTTGGGAGTGGGATGGGTGGATGGGACAAAATCCTGAAGAGGGCACCAAGCGGGTTTTAAAGAATCAAAACAACATTTGGTCCATCTCTACCGCCATCTGGTGGTGGTGTGATGAATCGACTGTCCCACAATTTAATTACGCTGATAATAAGGAGCAATGTTCAGACAACACAGTAACTCTTAAACCAATATTAAATACAACACTGTAACTCACTGTGTGTAAGTAAGAAAATATTAAATAAACAAATAGTGTATCAGAAGTTAGACGGTGAAATGATGAAACATAAGTCTGAGAAAGTTGATAGAATAGAATAGAATTCAACTTTATTGTCATTGCACACGTCACAGGTACAAAGCAACGAAATGCAGTTTGCATCTATCCAGAAGTGCTTAGCAAGAAAAATAAATCGGTAGATATATATAGTACAATATACAGTAAGTTGCTTTGAATATGCTATAGGTATAAATATATACAGGTTGTGAGTGTACAGACTATGAACAGGTTATAATATGAAGGGGTATAAACAGCTATATAAAAAAAAAAAAAAAAATATATATATAAGTATGTGAGTACTTATGAACAGTAGAAAGTATATTATGTGTACAGTTTGTACAGTAGTGGGCTAACGGATGAAAGTGCAGGTGGTGGTGTTACAGTCCATGTTCTGGACTGATCATTGTTAAGGACACTTTGTACAGACTTTAACAATTAAATTACCTTACACAAGTTATTAATTTGAACCTGAATCTGTCAGAAATTGCAATAAAACAGGAAAAATGACAATAATTAATTTGATTTGATGTCATTAATACAATGTTTCTTAACCCTTTATTGACTGTTATATGTAACTATATCATATTTATGACATCAAATCATTAGTGGTGTAAAATAAAATAAGATATCATTAAACAACACCCAAATTATGCGTTTATGTACTCATTTAGTTTAATCTAGACAGAAACGTAACGCTAATTGCACATAGAATTAAAATAAATTAGTTTTATTTCCTAATGAAATTGCTGCCATAATCAGAAGCAATAAAACAATAAATAAACGCTAGTTTATTATTACTTTTTAAAATTATTTTATTGACCTTTGTTTAACCAGGCAAATCTAATTAAGATCACAGATCTTTTCTAAAAGGAAGGCCAGGACCTGAAGCTGCTGGAAACTGAGTAGCCAAACAAACAAAAAACACTTATAATGTTTTTATTCTATAGATGCATGAACATTTTTGCGAAAGCTAAAATATTATATATTCATTCAGTTTAAACTTTGACTTTTCAACTTTTAATTGGCAGAAAACATCTTTGGGTACTGTTGCTGGTTGAAAACGTTCAAACATTGTTTATAATTCATTTAACAAAAAAGCCTCAAAAACAATTCTAATAGTTTTTTTTATCCTTTTTTATAACTGTAGTTTTTCTCTCTTTGTACTGGTTTAAGATAAAAAATTAACTTTTTACAATCATTTTAAACGTTATTTTGATTTTGTTAGTTTTTTTTTCTTCCAGACCACCCACTTGGTGTTTCCCAACCCTCAGTGGGATCCTGACCCCCAACTTTAGAAACCGTTGCTCTGTGGGATTACCATAGTCTGTAATGGAAACATAATCCACTTCTATTAGAAACCAGTTGATTTCAGGGCACAAGTGTAAGTTTCTGCCTTTTCCCTCCAGGTTACAGCTGCTGAGGTGTCAGGATGGCGGGGGCAGAGGTGTACACCCCTGCAAACCCCACCTGCAAGATTATGACCTTCAGGCCCACCATGGAAGAGTTTAAAGACTTCAACAAGTACCTGGTCTACATGGAGTCCCAGGGTGCACACCGTGCTGGCTTGGCCAAGGTAGACCGTGATTTCTGCCTCCACTTAGGAACCGTTAGCTTCAGCGATGGATCTGTGCAATAATCTCTGACATGAACGTGGAATGGATGTGGTTTTAGCTAAAAAGAACAAAGAAAGTGGGAAAAAAAAAATCAACTTTTTCCTGATAAGTGTGATTAAATTATCAAAATAATCTGCTTGAAGAATACAATGAATACGATGCAGATTAGAGCGCTGCTGTCTCTGCTGCTCAGGTCATCCCTCCTAAAGGCTGGAAGCCTCGTCGCACCTACGACGATATAGACGATGTGATGATCGACGCTCCCATTCAGCAGATGATGGCCGGCCAGTCAGGGCTCTTCACTCAGTACAACATCCAGAAGAAGCCGCTCAGTGTGCAGGAGTTCAGGCGATTAGCCAACAGCGACATGTGAGTACCATGTTGTGTTTTTGGTCGTGTAGTGAATCTGATTGTGGAGGAAAAGTTCTTTCAGTCTGACAAAACATTTCATTATGCTGCCAGAGTTGGGGATTGTTTTATATAATATAATGATCAATTATGGGCTTAATTTAATTTAGACTAAACTCTCCAAATATTTGTAGAGATTCTGAGCAGTAGCATCAAAATGTTTTTGCATTCATGATGTGAAATGTTGGAGGAGTTTCCAACATTTTTCAGTCAGGTCATCTGGACAGTTTCTTTTGTGCTAAAACATTTCACCTTCCATCCAGAAGGCTTCATCAGTCAAGGAAACACAACACAAAACTGATTCTTCCTCCAACAGCTTACTCCAAAGTGGAATAAACCAGTTATGTTGGTGCTAAGATGGTGTCTTTGGCACGCCCCCTCCTCCGATGCCGGCCCTCTTCCTCATCAACAGTCATGTCAAACTGGTTCAAAACCAAAAAAGTCCATGTTCAATAATCCAGGTATACAATGGTGGCTTCTTCTGGATGTTGTACTGATTGTATATCTGGATTATTGAGCATGAACTTTTTTGGTTTTGAACCAGTTTGACATGACTGTCGACGAGGAAGAGGGCCGGCATCGGAGGAGGGGGCGTGCCAAAGACACCATCTTAGCACCAACATAACTTGTTTGTTCCACTTTCAAGTAAGCTGTTTGGGGAAGAATCAGTTTTGTGTTGTGTGTTTCCTTGACTGATGAAGCCTTCTGGATGGAAGATGAAACGTTTCAGCAAAAAAAGAAGAAACTGTCCAGATGACCTGACTGAAAATTGTTGGATTGTATACCTGAATTATTGAGCATGGACTGTTTTGGGTTGGAGGAGTTTGTTTTTCTCGACTGAATGTTATAAATGTTTTTGTTCTCACAGGTATTGTACACCTCGTTACCTGAATTATGAAGATCTGGAGAGGAAATACTGGAAGAATCTGACTTTCGTCTCGCCCATTTATGGTGCAGACGTCAGTGGGAGCCTCTACGATGAGGTAATGTTCTACTGCTCGGTTTATTTGTGTCAAAGTTAGTCATTGTGTGGCCAGCATTTGTTGTCAAGGTTCAGTTATTTTTAGTTGGTTCTTAAAATAATAAATTCAAAAAGCGTTCAATACAAAAACAACTGGACTTTATTTGTAACAGAAGACGTTTCGCTCCTCATCCGAGGAGCTTTCTCAATTCAAAGAGCAGAGAGTGAGAGATTCAGGTTATAAGGCTGAGATAAGATACACATACATATGCAGATTGACAAATCACACCTCACACCTTAACAGTAGGGGTTTCTTAAGGTCTTTGTTCCTCTAATTCACAGATGAGGCCCCTCTGTTCCCATCAGGTGTGAAACTGGCTGGGAATCAGTCTTAAAGCTGCATTATAAGTTTTTGAAGGTTGAAATCGGAAGAGAAGCGAAACGTCTTCTGTTACAAATAAAGTCCATTTGTTTTTGTATTGAACGTTTTTGAATTTATCATGTCCTGGATGACCGAGAATCTTCACCAGCATCTTAAAATACTAGTTCAAACACTTACATTATCGTACCGGAAGCCAAGCTGGTTTTAAGCTCAAAATGTTCGAATCATCTTCAGAAGGCTGCGACTGAAACTCGCAGCTGCTTCAAGCTGAATTGCTCTGCAGCAGCACAGCTTTAACATATTACTCCAACTTTTTCTTTCTCACCAGAAGAAAGAATCTCTTCGGCAAAAATACATTATAAACTTTTATCTGTTGTCTTGATTTGGTCATATATTGTGTATGGATAGTTCTCAACTAAAATAATCACCCATTTTTAAAACGCTGGTCAAAAGTCAGACGTGGAATCACCTCCGTCTGTCCATCTGTAAACTTCTCTTGTCTCGTCGATAACTTCTGCTCCACTCAAGATAATTTAATAAAACGTCACAGACTTATACATAGATGTAGAGTCGCAAGCACTTTTTATCATCCCAGCTCCAAGTTCAAGTCACAAATCAAAATCAAATATTCTACAAGGTCTTTGCTTGTCCACCCTGATCACCGAGGACCCCTCACGTCCACAACACAACTGCTTCCAGATGCTTCCATCAAACGGGCGTTACCGAGTCCCACTGGCCAGGAAGAATAATTATAAGAAACCATTTGTACCATCTGCAGTAATGTTCTTAAACAAAGCCAAGTAGACGCATCTTAATGGTAACTAATGGTGATAATGTGGTTTTTATTTAGTTCTATTGTTGGTTCTTGTTGTGTGTTTGATGAATGTAGCTCAAAGGAGAATTTCTGCCACAATTGTGGTAGAGAATAACATCTTATCTTATCTGGGCTTTTGCTACAGATTGCTGTACTATAGTTTGGCAACAGGCGTATAATGTGCTGTATACAGTACTCTTCTTATACTTATGAAATGAAACAAAACAAAGTTACAACAAAACGAGAGAAGAACTTTTAGGAGATTAGGAGATTCTACGGGAAGCTCCTAATGTCTACGTGAGAAGGGGACCCATACAAACATATGTATTCAGGGGCGGTGATGGTTGAGATTAGAACAGTGCCACGATGTCGGACGCCATAGTATCGAGTGTAAATGACATTTTCTGTGTGAGTTTTTATCACTATTGTTGTAAAGAAACAATTTTCCTGAGGCTCAGCAATTTGGCTTTTTTTCCCCTCTTGGCTCTGCTTGCTTGTGCACACATTTTTATTTATTTTAATTTAACACCATAGTTTGCTGCAACGGTCAAGCTTCTGTTTGTAATTTTCCAGGATGTGGAGGAGTGGAACATCGGCCACCTGAACTCCATCCTGGACGTCATCGAGGAGGACTGTGGCGTTTCCATTCAGGGGGTCAACACTCCGTACCTCTACTTTGGGATGTGGAAGACCACCTTCTCCTGGCACACCGAGGACATGGACCTGTACAGCATCAACTACCTTCACTTTGGAGAGCCCAAGTCCTGGTGAGTGTGGGACAGTGTTTATCAGTAGAGGGTGAACGCATCACGATGTGTGGATATAAACAAACCAAAAGGATTTGTTAGACAGAGTTGGATAATTAGTCATTTATTCCCAGTGCTGCAGCCTCTGTCGTATGCTGGAAGTACTTGTTGCCATGGATACCTTTTTACTCCTGCAACTCGTCACTATTAATTACAGCTCATTACTTACTGGAAGTTGTATATCTGAGGGATATTTGACTTTGTAGATGTAAATGATAATGTTCAGCTTTTTTACAACACGGGGGTTTATTTTAAACTGTAATTTAAGAAACAGAAGAAAGCACAGCTGTGCAGTTACCAGAGTGCAAAATTAACCTTCATCTTCAGTGAAGTTCCTCAGGTCAGTAAATGTTTCAGGACACTGCATGCACATCTTAAGTCTCTTTTACAGAGTAAATATAAATGTCAAACTGAATACACAGCAGTCAGCTGTCTGTTTTACATTAACAGCACCAGTACATTTATGACTGTTCCTGTGTGGATCTACCGTAATTCCAGACTATAAGCCACTACTTTTTTCACAGGCTTTGAACCCCGCGGCTTATACAATGCTGCGGCTAATACACAAGTGCAGCCTATATACGTACAAAATTTATATTATTGTTTAAATTTAGTGGGCGTGGCTTATATTTGGGTGCACTCAATAGTCCAGAAATTACAGTAATTTGCGCACGTGTGCATCTTACACAAGTCTTTATTCAGCATGCTGTAACCATGTACTGATTATTTATATTTTAAAGCCTATAACAGCAAAATTACCACAGCGATGACTCTCACAAAATAAAGGATTATTTGTACCTGCTAAGAAATGGTGGATTAGATAATATGGGCAGCTGAGCTTGAGGTTTGTTGGGTGATGTGCATAATAACAGATCCTGAACTGTAAACTCGCACAGGGCAAGTAAACCTACACCATAATGTGTAAAACGGTCAATAAGGTGTTGCACAGGTCCATTCAGCATCAGGACCATAACCTGACTGAAATGGGACCTAAAGGAGTTGTGCACAAGCATTTTCCTGCAAAAACCCTCATGAACTGAAGCAATGCTGTAAAGTAGAGTGGGCCGACATTCCTTCACAACCACTGGTAAATACAATGACTACTTCAAGTTATCGTCTGTAAACGTGGCTCTGCACACTCTTGAATCCTGAGGTGGACTTCGTTTAAACGTTTAGTGTTAGTTTATTTTTGTTTACATGATGAGATGTTTTTCTGTACGTGTGTCGTTAGACTTGAACAGTTTCAGAACCCGGTGAAGACCAGATCATTTTTCATTCTGTCCCAGTACATAAAACGCTAGAACAGGGCTATTCAACTGGTGGCCTGCGGGTGACTTTAACCTGGCTCACTTCATTAAAAAAAAAAAAAAAAAAAAAAGGGGGGGGGGTGTCTGTTTATTGCATTTATGATTCAATGCAATAAAAATCAAATTTAAAAGGTAACAGATTATTGTAAAACTTGGTTTATTTACATAATGACTTTACTTACTGGATGTCCGGCCCCCGAGCTGTTGGCTTTCAGGACCTGTGGCCCCCTGAGCAGTTTAGTTGAATAGCCCTGCACTAGAACCAAATAAAGGTGGACTTTGTTTTTCTCATGGCTGTAATAATAAAGTCCGTCACAGATGTGCGTGGTGTTAGCTGGAGGTAACGGCAGAGGTGGAAAATGAAGGCTGATCAAAACGGAGCTCACCTTTATTTGTCGGCGTGGCTCGCCCCCTCTCCCTCTCCTCCTGCCCTGGAGGTAGTTTTGCTCATTAGAGCGGCGTGCCCTGCCAGCCCCACAGGGATCAGTGTCACAGCCAGACAACGACATACGTTCACAGAAAGCAGCCTTGTGTGCCAAGTGCCCACACACACACCTTTATTTCCCAACACACACACACACACACACACACACACCTTTATTTCCCAACACACACACACACTAACGAACTCTTTCATCCTGCTGCTTTTCAACATCTCATCTCGGGGGGGGCAGCTTAAAGATGCCAGTCTTCTTCAGCCTCCCCAAACACTCCAATTCCCTGCTTCACCACTGACCGAGGTGGTGCCCCCCCCACCGAGTCTCTCAGTGGTGTGTTAAGCTGACAGGTGATATGATAGGAACGCTGCAGACCTGAGGGCGGATGGAGCTCGTCGAGTGGAGTGCAGAGTCAAACCTCGAGGGATTTCTGTCACGCTCCCCCAGTTCCTGACTGGGAACTTGAGGGATGGTTTTAAATTTGAATGGCGTCAGCAGTGTTGCACAGGAAGACGCAGAATTTCAGCTGAACTCAGGAGCAATCAGCGTTGGATCGTTGTGTCGTTTTTTAAGACTTTAGATATTTGACAGTAACGTTTTCAAAAAGTATTGTTTTAATGAGCCACCGTCTGCCTCAAAACATGGCCGCCAGAGAACAGTGTGATCAGATCAGACAGGAAACTGATTCAGTAATATTTACAGTGGTGTTGAAAGATGATTTGTCCTCTCTCAAACACGTTTATTCACCACTTGATGGCAGTCTTGAATTTTGTAACGTGTTGCTGAGGGAATTTTACACACAGAGAAATAACTCTGCGTCTCTCACAGGTATGCCATCCCCCCCGAGCACGGGAAGAGACTGGAGCGTTTGGCTACAGGTAAAGAATCTCAAACTTTTTTTTATTGTCTGTTTGAACCAGCAGGGTGACTGATATTATAGAGGCATGCTGTCTGCAGAAAAGCAATGAAAGGACATTTTGAGGTGGACACTTCTGGACACAAACATGATCAAAACTATCCAAATAAAGATTAAACATTTTTTTAAAGACCTCCATTTTGTGTTAATTGCAGAGATTAGAGCTTGGGTTAAGACATTCAGTCACGTGTATGAAAACACGTAAACTAATTAAAAAACTAGCTAAATGAACATTGTTTGACTAAAGTTCTTGGATCTTTGTGTTTTATCGTTGGTGTGTTAAAGTGATAGCTCAGATTACATTAAAGTGGGGTTCTTCAGAAAGATGAAGCATTACTATTCCACCTGTTGTACATGGACCTTTGGTGTGTGGCTGCATCTAGACGTAAGAAAGATTCCTAAATATTTAAATTGCCACATCAAAATCCAAGATGGCCACCACCATAAACATATATACCATATTTTCCGCCGTACATGTCGCACCGCCCTATATGTCGCATCAGTCCAAAAATGTGTAATAAAGTGGAAAATCCATAAATATGTCGCTTCGCCGTAAATGTCGCATCTATTATACGTCACCGCTGACGCGTCGCGTTTGTTCCATGTCACCGCTGACAACGCAGAAATGTGGGCCGGTGTTGTGCCAAAAATTGATTGGCTGCCAAATGGCAGCCACAGGAGCGTGCACGGGAGGACTTTAACAAAAATTTTAAAATAACCACCTAAAAACAATTATTTTTGTGCTCCCAAATTATAGCAAAGCTGTGTCTCAGTTGAACTTTTACTTAATAAATGCACTTCTTTGGTCAAATTAGCTGCATTTCTCTGGTGCGGTGCAGCGAAATGAAGCTGATTTGACGGTTGCTCCAAGCGAGCTGGACGAAGGTGGCTACTATGGCAAGCTAGAGCTGTCATTTCTAACCCGAACCCGAAACCTGGCCCGGGACCGGCCCGGATAAGGGCTGGGCCGTGATAATGTGATTAATGGGCGGGGCGGGCCGATCTCGTGCTTTTAATTAGGTCGGCATCAATCGCTATCCAGTTATATGATAACACGGTCTGCCATACATCCACCACCTGCACGTGGCCATTTCACCACAAGCTGACTGGCCTTGAAAGAGTTAAAAAGTTCAGTTAAGCTTCAGATGGGACTGTACTGCCAGGCAGCGATCCATCGCCCAAATGGACGTTCATTCTGCAGCTGCGGACGCGCGCGGCCAACGACCCAAACCGGTGAGATCCCAAAGCGGACGTGTCAGGGCTGTCCACGTGTCTCAGTATTTCAGAAGAAAGCAGGCAGAAACAGGGTTTAAATGCTTTTTTTATGGCCATGAAATGACAAACACCCCATCAGCTCTGAATCTTCTGCTGCTTTAATTCAACTGCTTGTCCCCGACCGTTAATAACTAATTAAAAATGTTGTTTTTTTCCTTGTTCGGACCTGTAATTACTGTTATTTCATCGGGTCGGATGGGGTTCGGAAATTATGACTGCGTGCTGGGGCCGGGTCGGATCAGATTTTTTGGGCCTGAATGCAACTGTATGGCAAGCCGATTGTGTCATTAATAGCCACTTTTACTTATTGCATGATACAACGGCATGAATACTACTCTGGTGCCATCTAGTAGCTGAAAAATGGCAGTGTTCAAAATTTTCAGTCAGAATGAATGAAAACGATCATATCTCAGCCAAAAATTGGTTTATAAATATGGGGGAAAAATAAATCCATAAATACGTCGCTTCGGCGTATAAGTGGCAGCGCATGCAAATTATGCCCAAAAAATGTGACTTATGCAGCAAAAAATATGGTAAACCGACCACTCCTATCATTTGAGGAATCTGTGCTTTGTAGTTTTTATATTTCTCCAAAGTATAGTTTCATTAGGTGGCTGAAGATTAATCTACCATCTACAACCATAGATTAATTGGCTACCCCCCACCTGCCCCGGCTCCACCATTGTGCCTGGTGGTGGATAAAACTGTTGCCGCCACTCGCCAGGACCGGTCACTCTGCGCTGCCTCGGACAAGCAGTAAAACGATCCTACCTCTGCTCTTAAACACAGTGCAACTCCCACCTACGTGAATATCTTCCATCAAAAACATTAAGATTCACCTGCATTCCCTGCTCATCCTGAAAACTGCAAACATTCACTATTCATATCTCTCAACATTGGTCATTGGTGTACTGCTTATGTTACACTATTACTTGCGTAGATTTTTATGGTTATTTACAAACTTAAATAGCTTCAGAAGCTAACCATATTACGTAGTTGTGTAATGTGAAATTGACAGGGATGTAAATGTGTATAAATTAATGTTTGTAGAACCAGCACAACTCTTTACAGCTTGGAAAGTTTTAAAATGGCAGGAGTCCACTTTGGTCTTGGCTTTGCTTGTATTAGCCTTTAGCAGTCCGTTCAGAAATAAAGGCTGTTTCTTCCAATTAACATTGTTCTAATAGCTATCTACAACAGGTGAGACACTAACCGTAATACTGATTCACAATTTCATAAAGAACACAACTCTTAAAGCTCTGATGTGTAGGTGTCTATGTGTAGTTAAGAACTGTACAGATTAATTTATGTTTTTAATTTCAGTTTATAATCTCTCTTTTTTTTTTTGTAACATCACGTTTGAACTGACTTATTACTCTACAAGGTCAAAAAGAGTGTTAATAATAATGATGATGGATTTTCTTTTCATAATTTCATACTAGCCTCTAATGTCAGTTTTTATGGTCCTTGAAAATGTTAATTCTGCCCACCATTATCCTCACTTCCTGCCATTAATGAAGGACTTCCAGTCATGTGTTACATTTAACAGTTTTTAGGACTGTTAAGTGTTTTTAATGAAGTGTCTGTGTGTTTCTCTCTGTCAGGCTTTTTCCCCAACAGCTTCAAGGGTTGTGAGGCTTTTCTTCGTCACAAGATGACTCTAATCTCCCCTTCCATACTGAAAAAGTATGGCATTCCCTTTGACAAGGTACACTGTCCACTCCTCGTCTTTCAGCTCATTCTTTATCGTCAAACATTGTGACAACACTGAAGCTGAAACTGACATGTTTTCTCTGTCACTCCTTTGTTCTTACGAACCACTTTTTGTGCACCTCCTTGTGATAAATTGTCAGATTACTCAAGAAGCTGGCGAGTTCATGATCACCTTCCCGTATGGTTACCACGCTGGATTCAATCACGGGTTTAACTGCGCAGAGTCCACCAACTTCGCCACAGTTCGTTGGATAGACTATGGCAAAGTGGCCACACAGGTAGTATCTCACTCGACCAAACGTTTTGCACCAGTGTATGTTTTTTACAACACATGCATATCATGGATTGTAATATGATACATTTACAATAGATGGTGCTCAACAAGTGTCAAGACAACTTGCTCATTTTTAATGCATCCAATCAAAACTGTTTTCTTTAAACAAGTGAGAGTCATGTTTTGACCCCCACTTTAAAATGGTTTTGTATCTTCCTCCTCTTACCTTTAGTGCACTTGTAGCAAGGACATGGTGAAGATTTCCATGGAGCCTTTTGTGAAGCGTTTTCAACCTGACCGCTACGCCAACTGGATGCTGGGCAAAGATTCAACTCTTATTGACCACACTGTGCCCACTCCCAGTACGACACCAGAGCTGCAGAGCTGGCTGCACAGGCGCCGTAAAGCCAAGGCGACTAATAAAAGGTTCAGTATTCAAACTTGGACGTTTGTTTTCATGTTTCTAAAGCGGTATTGGAATCACAATAGGTGGAGGAGTGGAGCCCAAATAAGTGTGTGGGGTGGAGAAATGCAGCTGTTTTACTAAATCACAATGCTCAGGCTGTTAAGAGTGTTAGAGTTTTTTAATCTCTCCTCTCTGACAGCAGCAGTCATTCTCGAATGCGCTCCAAGCGCCTCAGAACCACAGAGGAGCCGGTCGGCCTGGATGGCAGCTTAGAACTGAACAGCAGCAAGAGGAAAAGCATCTGCGCTCATTCGGGGTCCAAGGTGCGGAGGTCTGCAGTCGGAAAAACTTGCAAAGAAGTAGAAAAAGGAAAGAAAAAGGAAACTGAGTCCAAGCACAACCAGAATTCGAACATTTTGCAGTTCTCAGGTAGGAGAAAAAAAACTGTCAATTTTTTTCAGTTTCTTTTTAGGGTTTTTATTATTTATTGTTCAAATAATTTAATCTAAAATGTGTTTAAAAACCTTACAGTGGTGTTCTGTCTGTCTTTGTATCCTCGACAGGTCCTTGCAGACAGATGTGTGTGGTCAAGGTAAATCGTGTCGAGAGAAACGGTTTGGGGGTTTCTAAGAGCGATGCTTCCTGTAACTCCAGCTCCCCTGCTTCTCCAGGGAAGACTGAGCTACAGGCAACTGTCACTGACTCTCAGGACCTCTCAAGGTCCGGGGTCTCAGAGAGGACTCCTGAAGGACTCGGGTTAAGTCCTGAGGCTTCTCAGAGACACCCGGGAATAAATGAGTCGAGGTGTTGCTCTTCGGTGTCGCAAGTCCTCAATTCATCCTCCCACACAGACACTTTTCCTGAGACCAAAACAGACTTGTGTCCTCTTGAATCTGAGATTCACGTGTCAAGCTCCTCATCTCACAGCCCAGCTGTGGACACTGACAGCAGTAAACACACAGGTACCAGAAACTACACCAACGATACTGTTAAAACAGAGGAAATGGACATAGTTGATCCGATACATATGAATTCACACTCCACCGCTGAAGCACTTTATGATCTCAAGAGTGAACCAGCAGAGGGAGATGGCGCCACATCAAGTGCCTCCTCCTCACAGCAGAGTGCAGGAACTGGCAGAAAGGAAGAAAGTATTTTACCTCCTCTTTTGCAAAGGAATACAGGGGATATGCCCCAACTCACACCAGAGCCGACTGACAGGATTGGGATTTGTCCTTTACCGCCAGTTTTAACCCAAGAGATGCCGTCCCTCACGCCTGCTGATGACGAGCTCACTGATCTTCCAAAGTCTGCATCATGCAGTCACCAGATTGCACCCGTGCTTCAGAGAGAAACACCAACTGGATCTCCGTCCTTAAACGAAGCCAAAGAGGAAGAGGTGGCTGTACAGTTGTCAGCAGAGCCCAGTGCAGTATTACACACCAACCACTGGCATCCTGCAGTTAATGGTGAAGAAGCAGCGGTGTCTGGTTCAGCAGGAAACATGGCTCAGTTAGCAGACAGTGGCTTGCACAACATAATGCCTGGGGATGTTCATGAAATGCTAATATCATCTGTAGTTGCTTCTGAAAAGGATCAAACAAAACTGGGGAATTTCACTTGTGGGCTGAATGACACCGCCCCCAGCCAGCTAGATCATAGAACTGCACCTCAAAGCGAGCCACAACCCAAACCATCAAATCCAAACACAGATAACTCCAAAGATGCAACTCCAAGAGTGTTATCTGGTCAAACAAACTGCAGTCCTCCAACTCCTGACCCCACATTATGTCCCCAAAACAACAGTCCCGCAGCGTTACAGCTCAGCCATCACACTACACACTCGTCTTGCCATTACGCTTTCCAGAATCCATACACAGAACCCAAACCCTTCTCCAGTAGCGTCTGGAAGAACTTCAGTTCCCAGGGTCCCGCGGTTGTCATCCAGAGTCTACATCCAGAGCTTCCTTCTGATTTCTCCCATGATCCTCTGCCCTACACCATGTGGACCGAACCTCAGTGCAAACAGGTCACAGACCTGGACGATCCAGCAAAAGACCTTCGTAGGTCAGAGAACCAGGAAGATGCAGGTGGAGCTCCCACCTGGGCCCAACTGGAGCCCACCTCTCTCCTTACAGTCGGTGCTATTGAACCTCTGGAACTTGGTGACGATTATGATTTGCAAACAGGTGAAGTGGACGAGGCTGAATCGCTGTCACTTAGCAGGGAACTGGGCAGACAAAGAGAAGCATTGTCCCCCATTAGGACAGGAGGGAGCGAACATGATGAGGAGTCGGACATGGAGGAAGAGGAATCCGATTATGAACATATGGAACAACAAAGAGATGCAAAGGGACAAAGCAGTAGTGACTCATCTGAAGAGGAGGAAGAGGAGGAAGAGGAGGAAAATGACACGACTGACGACGAGTGTGAAGAGTCCAGTCTTGAACCTGGGGAGGTTTGTGCCGTGAGTGTTCTTTACACACAGTTATGTCGTTCAGATTTCAGATCTTCACACCAGTACTGCCCAGTTTGACCTGTTTCAACTTTCCCTGTCTGTGCCAGTATCCTACTCTGTCTGCCAAGAGGACCACTAAGAGCTGGCGTCACCCGCTCAGGAAGCCCACCGCAAGAGCTGTGCCCACTGCTGTCAAACAACAGGTTGCCAGTGACGAGGGTGGGCTCATTCTCACAAACACACCCAAACACACACGGCTCATTTCAACTTATTGTTATGGTTTGGCTTCATCGGCAAACTCAGACGTTGATTCATGCACACATTGTTGCTCGTTTCTTCAGAGACCCCTGGGACATGTTCTGTTGTGGTCTCCGTTGCATGGTGGGTGGCACTATGCCAGAAACCATAATCCTTTGGAGTTCTTTGGGTTAAATTGCACTGATCCAAAATATAGCTGCCATAAAGTTTTTATTTTTTTGGATTGTTTGAATTTGCGAGCTGAAAATAACAGTTTTTATGTCAAAGGGAGCACATCGAGCCAAAAAGGACATCTTTCATTGCCATAATACGTAAAACTTGGCTAACATATTCAGTATTGTAGTACAATAATATAATTAAAATTTGTGCTTTCCCAGAGTAAATCATTCTACTCTGAGGTTTCTTTTCTCCCCTCCTTATTTTTCAAATTATATGAAACCTCACCATCAACAGCAATGTGATATTCTGACGTCAGTACACACATAAACATAAACATTTAATTCTCTGGCCTACCACAGTTTAATGCCTTAGTGATAAACGAGCTATTTTTTTTTATGGTTTTAATATCCTTAAAGAGATGGACCTCTTTAGCGTCTACTAATGCTAAAGAGGTCCAGCCCACAGTCACATTTATCATCTTCATGGCTGTGAACTGTTGTTTACCTCTGAGTGAGAAAAGACAACCAGGGAGCCTATTTTAAAATGAGAAAATGTGATTATTTTGAGGACTTTAGTACAAAAACAGGCACCTTATAAGCACAGAACCCGACTACTGCCAGCTGAATAAATGACAGATCTTAATGGAAATCCAGTCTGTCAGGTTTTCATTTGTGCGCTCTGTTGTATTAATTGGTGCTGTTGGATTTGCAAACTGTGTGCAGGTGACTTCATCCTGCTCAAGAGCTAAAAACAGCATTTTGAGTTTAGTAAACTTGAATAGATTTTTAAAGCCAGGATCAGAAGCAGGGCTTAATTTGAGCCGGATCCTGACAGAACAGGATCTGTAAACTCTTATTTTGATAGGGTGTGTTCCGGTAACTGTTTGCCTGGATCCGGTAACGCTCAGGCTTACTAATAATAAAGTTATGAACAAATATGACTGCCTTGGATGAATAAAACTTGTATTGGATATGTACCCTGAAAATAATTACATAAACACTCATTTTAAACACAACAGTCACAAGTTTCTCAATATCACATATGAGCTGCTTCTTCAAGTAGCATTTCCGCTTCTACCCTTAAAAAAATCACCGCCCCTAAAAAAGTGGTGGGGGTGAGTGCCGAGCTAACCAGGCAGTCGTACGCAGGCAGGAGCTCGCAGGCAGGTGCCTGGAGGTTCACATGTGGAGTCGGACAACAACGAGCAGGGACGGCATCGGGCTCAGAAACGTCAAGTAAGGGGCTAGGTTGCTTGACAGAAGCAGAGTGTTTACAAATGTAGGTAAACGGAGGATGTTTAACAACCTGTTAAAATACACCAAAATGCAGGAAATCACATCTACTTTATTCAAAATTTTCTGGGAAAGGGTCCCCCACCCTACTGGTCCGCCCTCTATTTGATCGACCGGTTTACAAATTAAGCCCCGATCAGAAACGTTGTGAAATCACAACTGTAGAATCGAAGGTTTCAGGTTACCAACTTACTTTAATCAAAATAAGTCAAACTCTGAGCCAGACGAATAAGACTGGTGTTGAAGTGCGGCCGGCAGAGAGTTGATCTTCCACAAAGGGCAACACTTGGTTGTGACTTTCTATAAACTATCACTAAAATGATGATTATGGAAGGAGTCTAATAAGAAACATAAGCAATTATACATGTTTAAAGCTTAAACTTTTTTTTTTACTGTATTAATCCATGAATACATTTTCTTCAACAAGATCAGACAAGGGTTGCAGTTTTACCAGCAGGTACTGTACATCTATGATGTATAAAAATAAAAAAAAACTAACAGTAAAATAGTTCTCTAAATTAATCAACAGGCAGCAGTCTGTTGTGCTGAAGTTATTTAAACTTTTGTTATTAAATTCACTAAAGTCATAGGATTAGACTTGACTAAGCCTCAAGTCTGCGAGTGGAAAGATTGGAAAATCAATTGTGAGTGGATTGTTTTTATTTTACTAATTTTTTGTTGTTGCAAAATCAGAAATTAACAAATAATCTGGGAGAGATAGACACTGGATATTACGGGACTTATTACTTTGGACATCGCAAAAGAAATAAAGGTTTATTTTAACTAGATATAGTTTAAAAAGTCAAAGTAATAATCAGCCGTCTTATGACAGAAGAGTAAAATTAAACCTTTTAATATTGTGTTTTTGATCAAAAAGATTTTGGAACTAATAATGACACATTTGTGTGGTATGAGAAATTTAAAGCGTTTAAATACATTAATGATGACTATTTTGTTTATCAGACCTTATTTTCTGGGTGCACAGTAAGAAATAGAAGTGATGGTATTTCTGTCACAGTTTGGTATGGGTTTGTTACAACCAGAACAAGTGCTAAATGCGTTTTTAAAAGCACATAATAATTATCCAAAAATGAGAAATAGAAAACAAACCACTCTTGATACTGAGTAGGGTCCAAATTTGCAGGTCGTGTACAGCAAGTCAGGATTTGTGTTCTTCACGATTAATTTATATATATATATATATATATATTTTATTTTTTTATTTTTATTTTTTCAAATGGTAACATTGTATTGCCTTCAAATTGAATAATTCATATTGTCCTGTGTGCCTAAAGTGGTATCTCCCTCCAGGGACTAAAAATAAATAAATAAAACACGGGGAGACTTTGTTTTGGTTAATTTAATACAAAGTAAAACGTCTGGAACTGAGTAACGGCTCTCAATGTGAAAATGCAAAATAAAACGTGAAACACTCAAACCTAGCTTCCCTGCTGAGTGTTGGAGTTGGTGCTTGACATCAACAGTATCAAATAAATGCACAAATAGCTTTCAAAACATTTTGTAGCACACATTATGTGACTAAACTTCTTGTCATACATGCACTTCTCATCTCCCTTGATGCTGCAGATCATGACCAAAAAAAGTCCTCACAGCTAATTTGAAACCAACAGGCAGATCTTGAAGCTTGTGCCGTGTTTTCTGAACCAGCCATTCATGCTTTGATGTAGTGTTTTGGTTGGCAATCTCATAAATCTAAAAAACTTGAGTTTTTGTCGTCTTTTATTAGAGCCTCCTGAAGCGAGCCTTGGGGAAGAGGAAGGGGAGGAACAGGAAGTTGAAGCGTGGGCGAAGCCCCTCGTCTCCCTTTGGCAGAACAGAAAGAGCTGCTTCAAAACAGAACGGGAGTACAATGCCCATGCATCCACCATGCAGCCGTACTGTGCCGTGTGCACGCTCTTCATGCCTTACTATCAGGTAAATAAGACTTCAGCACAACTCTGTTATTAGTGCAACACCAAGATTAAGAGCCAGTAGCATTGTGGGTTAGCACTGAAGCTGCTGCTGAATAATTAGTTAAATAATAGTAGGAATACTAAACCCACAGGTCACTCATCACAGCCCCTGTAATTTCAGCTAACTGAATGCCACCTAAAATGACAACTCTTATTTCAGCAGAGCAAACACTTAGTCTCCCACCTAACCTGCCAGTATCCCTGTCTCTGTCTCAGCTGAAACATAAAACTTAGTCGGTCTTTTCTTCCTTCAGGCTGATGACAGGACTGAGGACAGTAAATGTGTCACAGTGAAGGACACCAAACCTTGGTCTCCAATGGACGGGTCAACGCCCCTCTGTGGAGGCTTGAGGAGGACTAAGCCCCTTATCCCAGAGATCTGCTTCTCTTTCCGAGAGCAGAACTGTCCGCCGACTCCGACTAACCCCCTGCTGCAGGAAGATGGCACCTCCCCTCTGCTCTACTGCCGGAGCTGCTGCCTGCAAGTCCATGCAAGTATGTATACAGTGCAAGTGTGACGAACAGTGAGCGGGCGATACTGTAAGCTCCGTGGCACAAACTACTGTTTACAGTCGCTGAACTTAACATGCTCGACCAACCAACACCGTTTGTTTCCACATGTAGTCCTCGTTTCGCTGATGTCTTGGTTAGAGGGTCAGTGGGTTTATATCCTGACTCACTCCATCTTAATGTTCCACATCTTTTCTGCCCCCGACGTTTTTCTCCCTGCGGTTTTAAGTATTTTATTTCCTCCGTCAGACGAACGAGGGTGAATCCTCTGTTTTCACCACACGCAGTTCCTGTTCAAAAGCTCCGAGCCAGAGGCAAACCCACAAATATGTATACCTTTCTGTTTGACAATCTACAGATACTGTACAACTTTAACAATCGTTGGTGATTTACAGTGCTGGGTTTCTTTACAAATCGTCCATGTACAAGTCATACTCAGTCATCCACAGCTTTAAAAAGACATTGCATCTTTTTAAATCTGAGTCAATCACAAGAGTTGATTTGGTCTACACAGTATTTTACTCGGTCCAGGGTGTGTGCACAAACAGCTGCACTGCATTTGTAATTACTTAGATATGTGTATGCGTGTGGGAGTAAGAGATGAAGCTTATGTCATTTGAAACTGGTGGAAAAAGCCACAAGTTTGGGTTTTCAGACACAAGAATGATCCCAAGTTGATGTAGATCTCTCTCTCTGCCCTGTAATTTGAACTCTGGAAAGGAAACAGAGGTGGGCTTCGATTTTTACTGTTGGTTTTGTGATGGATCGTCGAGGAAAAGAACATGGACATACACGCACATGTGGACTTTAGGAGCTTTGTACAAACAGAAGTTTCCCACTTACTTACAGGTCCAGGGCTTTTATTGCTTGGATTCGTACCAGCTGCAAACTTTAAAAAGATTCACATTTGTTAGGGATATCAAATTCTATTTTTTTTTTCTGATTAGAGCTGTAAAAGTAAAATTATCCTTTGTGAACCACTTGAACTAGGACTGCCACATCAAGAAAACAGCCTTAAACTTATCAGATTTAGCACATTTTGTTTGAGCCGCCTTTAAAAACTAAACAGTTTAGTAGAAAGTAAACACCTAAACAGAAGTTTCAGACTAAGACAAACACATTTAGAGAAAGTCTCATGTAATGTTTGTCTTTTTAAAATCTTGACCACCCAGATATACCCCCCCCTCACACACACACACAGACACACACACTCACACACACACACACATACAGACACACAGACACACACACACAGAGCGACACAAACCACTGAGATTTCAATTTCCACTCAGTCTGCAATTCTCTGTATGTCTACATGGAAACTCACCACTTCAATGCCATCGAGAATCTGTGGAAACAATGTGGATGTGGCATTTTGTTCATTACTGTGTAACAGTAGACTTTCCTGTTGGGTCTGTTGTTTTCTTTTGCTGTACCGACGACACGCAGATAGCTCTGACTGTGACAGCTGAGCGGGATGCGAGTGAAAGGGACTTTTTCTGCTGCTGATTCTCATCCCTCCCTCCTCTAGGTTGCTACGGTGTTGCTGCAGATGACATCAGCGAACAATGGTCATGCGATCGCTGTTCGGAGGGAAGCTTTACAGCTGTAAGACTGTTTGTTCCTTTGTTTTGTTAAACTGTTGAAAGGAAAATATGAAGGAAAAGATTGGCTTTGCAATTAAAACAATTAACTTCACTACCTCTGATGTCCTCATGTACAGAGAAAGTATGGAATATATTCAAAGTTCCCAAAGTTAAAGGTCATGTGAATACATAACAATGATTGAAATATCAGATCAAATGGACAACACACTACTTCTTTCGGCTTTTCTCTCTTTAGGGGTCTCCACAGCGAGTCATCCTCCTCCATCTCACTCTGTCCTCGCTCCAATTTCCTCCATGTCCTCTCTAACTGCATCCATATATCTCCTCTTTGTCTTTTTCCTGGCAGCTGCATTTCTAACATCCTTCTACCAATATACCCACTGTCCCTCCTCTGGACATGTCCAAACCATCTCAGTCTGGTCTCTCTAACTTTATATCCCAGTTGAGCAACTGTGCTGTACCTCTGATGATCGCATTCCTAATCTTATCCATCCTTGTTACTCCTAAGGAGAACCTCAACATCTTAATTTCTGCCACTTCCAGTTCTTTCTCTTGTCTCTTTGTCAATGCCATCGTCTCCAGACCATACAACATAGCTGGTCTCACCACTGTCTTGTAAATTGAAATGGACAACACACTGCTAGTTCCATGTCAGTAGGGTGTGGCAACCCCTTCATTCAATTCAGTGATTCATTGTGGAACAGTCGTGCAGCTATTGTGTCTTGTCTCGCAGCAAGTTGGTCCTCAGTTTTTGGAACTGGCCCTTGAGATTTGTCAAACTGGCGATAAATCAGATTTGACATCCAAATGGATACCACATATGTTTGCCTGGGTAAAAGATCAGTGAAACTAGCTGTCCACAAGAGGACCAAAACATGTCTCAAGCAGTCCATAGACCCCAGTATTGCATGTGGACAGATATCTTGATGAAAGACTGTATCAAGGTGGTGTCTCGGGGAGAAAAAAAAAGACTCACAGTGTGTCACTGAAGTAGTACTTTGCCATTAAGGTCTTCTCATTCACTGTCAGAGGTGACCTGAAGTCATTCCCTACAGTTCCCCACATCATGATGCCAGGAGTAACACCGCTGTGTCTTTTTACAGCATTGGTAGTGTTGGTCCTCTCTCCTGTTTGCTGCCATATGCACATATGAGGGCCATCCTTCATAATGAAGAACCAACATTTTTTTCTGAGCATAAAATATCACCACCCATCGTTAGTCCATGTTTCCAAGTTTTGGCACCACCCTGGATGTAATCCTCTCTGCTCTAGTGCTAACCCCCTGAGACAGAGATTCTGGCCTGATGTAGGTTGGCGTAGGGTTTTAGAAATTATGCTTTGTCACGGTTTCAACTTTCATCGGCTCAGCACGACATGGCACCAGTTAAGGGCCTCTCCACTGTCGATATCCACCCCACTCAGCTCTGTTTTTGGGACCACCTTGTTTGAGGTTCCAAGCGGGCTGCTCCGAGGGGCTAATTTTGATGTAAGCAGACAGCAACCCTTTGCCAGCGGAACTACATCACTGAATGACCCATCCAGCAAAACTACATCTGAACCTCCACTTCCTCATCGTGTTGACAGACAGCACCACGAGAAATGAGCTCATTTACCAAGAGGTATTGGAGATTATGGCACAGCATGGCTACACTCGGACTTACAAGCAGTGCCGGGATAAGCTAACGGCATTCAAGTCCAATTATAGGGCGATTAAGGACAACAATGGGCAAAGTGACTCAAACACACAAAGACCAGTTACCATCTTAACCACAGAACGAAGAAACAGTTTAGCTTCCACTGTAGTGGCAAATCACCTACACTTGAGACAAACCGAGAAGGAGAGAGCCGAGTTGAACCACACTTACCAGTGGCAAAGCGGCAAAATAGTCCAATACCTGTATCCAAATAGGAGGCAGAGTTGTCTTTGGTTCTGTAGTTCTTGGCACACAACAGTAGTTCCTTTCAAACCCACATTTTGACCTTTGTCAAACTCGCATCAAGCCCTGTTAATGCTATCTAATCCATGTACAAGGTATCCTCCATGTCTGACGACACTGTTATGACTATTACTGACAGTCAGATGCTCCAGCAACTACCTGATAACACTTTTGCACCAGGCACGATGACACTTATCATGGTACCTTGCGAATTGCATCATTTAAGCCACCATTACTGATCTGCATATGTACCAAATTCTATCTAAATGGAATCGTTACTTCTGGGTGTTTTGTTTGTTTTTGTTTGTTGGTGAGTAATAAAACAGGTTCTGTATGAGTGCTTGGGAGACGGGTGACTGAGAAACGCACTGCAAAGCTCTCATCAGTTATGGCAGACTTCTAAATATGAGTTTTGCTTTACATTGTGAACACAAAACATTTGAGCTGGAGCATACTGGTAAAGCTTTAACCTAAAACTTTTCACCTGTGACTATATGCTTACTCATCATTAGAAACTAAGTATCTCACACACAGCCTCCCACATGACACTGTAGCAGAACAATGCATTTGTTAATTTCAGGTGTGTTTCTTGCATACAACTCACAGATCTCCATGCTCTCTCAGGAATGCTGTCTCTGTAACCTCAGAGGTGGAGCTCTGAAGAAAACTCTAAACAACAAGTGAGACTTTTTCTCTGATTTTATCTCCTCCCACTTACATATTTATTCCCTAATCTCTAGGGCTCTGATAAATACATTGTCCGTGGATCTTAATCATTGTAATGTATTAATTTGTGTGTGTGTGCAGATGGGCCCACGTGATATGTGCTATAGCGCTGC
>NC_056500.1:42043992-42096366 GCF_014905685.2 Nematolebias whitei
GGGGGGGGGGGGGATGAGTAGTTTTTTTTGTGCTAGTGTTTTTTCTGTACATGTGTCTCTCAACAGACCTGACACACTGGTGCTAAAGTTAGCGCTGCGCTGCAGGCACTGTGATTGCTCAGCAGAAAGCAAGGTGTTCAAGAAGCACAATGAGATACTGCTCATCAAATCCCAGCACTGGTTTCATTGGTTCAGGGCTTTAATAGAAAAATATTCCTTTAAGAGGCTTATTGAAACATTTTGTGAGGTGTGTTACTCCTCTGACATTGATTGGGACACCAAGTTTGAGAACACAAATCCCACGGAGCGTTCACAGGGGATACGGTTCAGATCTCTTCACACCACATTGAAATTAGGGTCATTTGGGTTTGAAAACACAAACCTCAGAAGTAATATTTCACATTTATGAGCTAAAGTATGAACAGAATAAAGATTGTTTTCCTAATTAGAAAGGGCAGGATGCTCAGAAAAGCCTTGGTCACAACCAGCTCAGCAGCCAAAATGCAGGAACTTCACTGGTTTTAGCAGAGTTCACTCCCCGCTGCAGAAGAGTTAAATACAAATCTTAGAAAAACAAGAGCACTTTCTCTACTGTTTAAATTTATTTTAGTTGACAAACACTGTTCTGTTAAAGCAGCACATTCAGAAAAATACAATCTGTCCTGCATGTTATGGGAAAGCATTCTACAGAGTTTGGATTAATTCAAGTCATTCAGTTTATTTACACTTCTTCCACATTCTTATTTTTGCACGTCTTCTTTGCACATCGAGTTTTGAAGTTTGCTTTGGACCCAATGCCACTCCGGCAGCCTCACATTCATTATTCACTGCCACACGCACGTACGCATTCATAATTTACCGTGGGAATGTTCTTAACGCACGGCTAAACACAGGCACCCAGATACCCTCAGCAGAAGGCACAGGCGTGGGGAAAAGTTTCTTTTTTTGGCTCGAACATCCTTTAAAATATAAAGCTATTCAGATTTATGACTTTGTTTTGATGTATTGCACCTACAGTCCCCACATTATACAGTGTGCATGTAAATACTAACGTGAGCCTTGAAGGAATTTGTCGCCAACCACCTAAACCAGGATCATAATCTTGTGATAATAAATATCTATATCCATCCTTAAATATGCACAATCTCATTAGATTTTTTTTTTTATCTGTTAGCTACCACCATTAGCTCAATACCTGAAAAAAATTGCAGAGTTGTAGCTCTTTTTGTGTTTTCTAACGGTCATTTGACAGTGGCGGCCATCTTGAATTGAGTTGAGTCCAGGCATTAATCTTACACCCAATGATTACTTTCTTAAGGCTTCAATAAAAGCCTTTGTTGGAGCTGTTTTGCTAACAAACATAGTCGATTCCAGCAGTTTATGGCAAAGTTTTGGGCATAAATTTTCCATGATCTGTTGGAGCTCAGAGTACGAGTTGGAGACGAGCCTCAACTACTACCACACCAAGATTAAGTTCAATATCTATAAAATTAACAGAGTTGTAGCCATTTTTATTTGCTAAGATCGCTTTGCTAGGGTGGCCATATTGAACTGGTGTATTTCCTGCCAGTCAGGATCTCATCAGGCTGACTTTAATAGATGGATTGGACAGGAGGGTCACTTTGTGACCACAACGCTGTCCATAATGCAGGAGGTACGAGAACAGCCTGAAATGTAGGTCAAGGTAGGGAAGTCATGAGGGAAGCTCTGACTCAAAGTCCCTCAGCTGAAAAGTGAAGCAGCTAGAGAGACTTCGTTAAAATAAAAAAACATAGATAAAGTTAGAAATCACATTGTCCTGTTTCTGATTTCCTTTATGTTTATATCCAGGAAGAAAGAAAAGTCTCTTCACGCACCTCCTGATAGTTGACAGATATTTGAATTAAGCAGGTTTAGCTGATAAATGTTGAGATAAAAGCAGCTCCGCTTTAGAGTCTAAATTTAATTAATGCCGTCTCAATAAACTAATTAGATCTGTTACTGATTTTCTTTTTCTTCAAAGGGATGAACAGAGGGCATTTATTTCAGAGGCTGAGCTGATAACAGAGACTTATCATGTTAGTGTGCGTGTGCATGCAGTTGTGTTCTTAGATACACCACAGCAGCACCGTTTTCTTGAGGAAACCTCTGAATCGTCTGATTCGTATTGTTTGGGCGTCTCCTTTTACTGAACCAGTGCAGGACTTTGTGTTAACGCTTCCTCCTGGAGTTTCCATCTGTTAAAGTTATCCCCTCATATGAACGATTTGTTTGTTGTCCAATCGTTGGGAGTTTTATGGAAAGATTATGAACAATTAATATCTTACCTGCTGTAGGTATCTCTTTGAGTTCAACCTCCGTCTTGTCAAAGCTCCAAAATTCACAGTTGAAACCCGTGCCTTCGTGTAAAAAGTTGTTTTTCTCTGCAAAAAGAAGCTGAGAACTTGTTTACTGATTTTTTTTATTAAAAGCTTTGTGTGAAAAATGCTGTACTAAAGAGCTCAAACCAAATCTTCCGTAGGTTTTGTTGGAAAGTTACTGGTTTTCATCAACTTATTTAAATATAGGACATCGGGGGCCGGATATTCAATTCAATTTAATTCAATTCAAAAATACTTTATTAATCCCAGAGGGAAATTATTTGTTGTAGTAACTCGTTATCCTCATTTCATTAAGAGATGTTAAAGATACTGATGGTTGTAGACAGGAAGGATCTCTTGTAAAGGTCCATCCCACAGTGGATCCTAAGAAACTGGCTGCAGATGCCGTCCGATCCGTCCACCCAGACTCAGCTGGCCTCTCAGTTCCCCCAGGCTTTAGGACCGCCTGAATGCCAGCAGAACTCCTCCCAGAGCGATGGCCACTCCTCCCAGCAGTCTGCTGAGCTCCTCGTCACTGCGGACAGCCAACTGTAGGTGCTGATGGACGATCCTGTCCTTCCACTGTCATGAGCCGTGTTTCCTGCTAGTTCCAGGATCTCAGTGGTCAGGCACTCGAGCACAGCTGGCAGGTAGATGAGAATGCATCCACAGAACATCCTTTTCATCTCATTTGAGATTTGGGGCTGTAGTTGAGATATTATTTGAGCTTGTGAAATGTTAATCAGCTGCTGTTGTTGTAGAAAACTGCCTTGTTGCCATGGTTACGCATCATAACAAATGTCCAAAACTAAAAAAAGTTTCAATAAAAATCCTTCCAGCTGCACAGCATCTGACACCAGAAGAAACAATCATCCAAAAAACGCGACCCACATCCAGAAAAAGAGGAATCACAGTTTCCAAAAGCAAAATCTCAGAATGAAAGTAACAGAGCTGCTCCAACATGCAGCCACCTGGAGCGGCGCAATTCTAGAACGGGGCCCAAGGGCCACTTTGAGCCCTCAGGCCATATGTTGTCCACATCTAATCTAAACTATCACTTTAATATTTTCATCAACTCTTTAGTGTTGCCATAAAGGCGCCTTGTGACACTTTATTCTTCCAAACTAAATGTAACATCCTGTGTGTGTTGTGGGTGCATTGAAAGAGGAGGACAGACTACAGCTGTGTGAACGTTGTGTTGTTTCATGTTGTACTGGGCCACACTCTGGTCTGATGAAAACCCACTGGGCTGCTGGTCCAGTCGAGGCTGCTTTTCTGCACGTGCAGCAACAAAGAGTTTACATAAAATTCTATATCGAGTTATTTTTCTTTTCTTTTTTTAACTTGCTGAGAGCAGAAAAAACCTTTTTATGGGCCAACATGAAAACTAAAAAAAGATTTTGTTGCCTTCACATGCTTGTGTGGGTTGTACATATTTCAAGCACTTCTTTACCAAAGCGTTTGAAATCCTTACACTCTTGTTTGGTTTTGATTTGTCTTTTAATTTATTTTTTTTCAAATATATTTTCACACCTTGATTTTAGCTGCAAATGCAATTTACTTATTTATAATTTATTTACTTAATTAATTATTTGTTTACTTATTTATTTATAATTTTTATTACCGGTATTCAATTTTAGTAGTAGTTATGAATATACATCTAGGTAAAACTTGTATTTGTTTCCTAAACTTGACTACATTTAGTAAAAAAAACAAAGTTTGATCAGTTTGTTGTTGCTTTTCATTGTTTTAACAACAGTAGGTAATAAGTCCATGCTCAATAATCCAGGTAAAAATCCAACAATGTTCAATCAGGCTCGTCTGGTATTACAGTGTGTAATACGTAACGTTTCCCCATCGTATAATGTTCTCGTTGTATTTGCAGAGTTTAGGACCTCCTAGCCTGGGGTGAGTTCAGGCCTCCAGCCGTCAGGATGTTTGTGTGTTGGACCTCACCGCGTCGTCTGTCTGCGTTCACAGAAATGCATCTATTGTCGCAGCCGCTGCGTGGGGAAGCGTCAGGCGGGGGCTTGCATACAGTGCTCCTGCGGCCGGTGTCCCACCTCCTTTCACGTGACCTGCGCCCACGCTGCCGGTGTCAGCGTGGAGCCGGATGATTGGCCGTACGTCGTGTCGGTCACCTGCCACAGACACCAGTCCCAGACTTCGTCAGCTGTAAGTTGAGACGGATCTCTTAAGGACACCCCCAGAGTTTTGAACTTGCTTCTTAGTGCAGCTGAAGCCCACACCATCAGCCCTCCACCAGCTGGTCTGAGACGTTTGTGCTATAATCTTGAATTTGTTGGTTGGTCAAACTGGTTGACCTACTAAGGTGCTATTTATAAGACTGGGTTTGTTGCGGCTCCTCAGCCTGATGAAGTCTTATGGATGAAAGACGAAGCGTTTCAACAAAGAAAACCCGTCCAGAGGACCCGACTTAACTTAGTTGGAATCCTGAATTTGGTTTCACCATATGCAGTAATCTGCATTCTGACCAATAATCTCCATTTTACATGTTTTCTGTTTCAGACATTGCTCCACGTTATTTTTTTAAATTCTCTGATGAATTTCTTCTCATCGAGCCTCAAGGTGGAACATTTAATTCAGGGAAGATTGGCAAATGTCCTAAATGTTTTCTGTTTGCATATATATATATATATAATTGTAGATTAATGGACTCCAAATCATTAAAACTCATCTTAAAACCCCTCAGATTGATGGGCAGCAACAAATTTCATTTATTTTTGTAACTGCTCGTTGCAGATGTCTTCTGTTCTTATCTTTCTGTTGGCGCTGACTGATCCAGAGCAGCAAACGGACAAAGCTCGTGCTTTTCCAGAAGCTCTTGTGCCTTCATCATTATTCATTTGATTTGATCAGCAGCACAACAGCGCTGCTGACCTTTCTGAGTCTTTGAAAAGCAGCAGGGGTGTCTGTTTTTTAATCAACTGGGCGTTTCAGCTCAGGCTTTTTCTCTAAATGATACAGTGCAACGTGTGAGTTGTTTAGACCTTTTAAAGCCAAGTTGTTTTTCTTTATTTTATTTTTTTCTGTAATTTTCAGATTAGTTAAACTTTTGAATTGCACAATTGAGACCAAGACCAGGACAGTTTAAAGTCTGAGATTTAATCTTAATTTGTGTTTAAAACGTATTCCAACTTCTGTTAGAACAGATTCTGTATAGATTAATCATTTATCTCCTAAGCAATACATTTTTAAATGTTTTGAATTGGTATATATTAATTGTACTAAGTGGCTATTTTCTTTGAAATGCGATGCTCAAATATAACAAATTAAACTTGTAGCTGTTCAAAGCTGGATTATAATGTGGTGTGTGAACAAAAATACACTGGAAGTCTTTACGATCATGTTTAACTTGACTTGTACAGTTTTTATAAAATAAGTCGTTTCTTGAAATAATAAATTCAGTTTTAGCTGAATCAAGTGTGGGTGTGATCAAAGCTTCCCAAAAGATGAGTTACTTTCATATTAAATTTTTTTTTTTTAATGCCATTAGCCAAAAATGTGAATAAATGTATATAAAACATTAGCTTTAGTTTAAAACGACAAATATGGCACACAGTGCTCGAATGTTTTTTTATTTGAAAAACACATTTTAAAATGTTTTGTGTTTCCAGTTCAGGGTAAAACAGAATCAAGCAACCGCAAGTCAACAAAAATAGTTTTGAGCAATGTTGTTCAAATTGTTTATCAGAAAATCTAAACTTGTTTGTGTCAGATCTGTGATTTTAAAATTTATTGTACAAAATTCACCACCAGACTTCACAGAGAGGTTGTTTCATGTCTTCTACAAAGACGGTGAAGTCTTTCACATTCAGCTCCTCGTTTACAGATTTTGGCGTCAAGCAGAACGTTTTATTGGACTTCCTGCTCTGTTTCCATACGTGAGCCTAACCGCCGCTCTCTGCTTCCTGTCCGTACCAGAACCAGCGAGCCTGTCAGGCCTCCATCTCCCTGGGCCAGACCGTGATCTGCAAACACAAGAACCTGCGTTACTACAGCTCCAAAGTCACGCAGATCACCTCCCAGACGTTCTACGAGGTCATGTTTGACGACGGCTCCTTCTCTAATGATACCTACCCCGAGGATATTGTGGTGAGGACGGCTTTAATTAGACACTTGAGGGGTCAGCTCGCACTTGTCTGAACTTCCCATTTCCTTTTCACAGCAGAAATATTCATATTTCTTTCTTTAGAAACTCTTTTTGCAGTTGGAGTCAAGCATGTTTTGTCTATACTTAGCGTTACAACACTTAGTTGAGCACGGTCTAAAATAGAAGTGGTCATTTTGGGGACTTGAAATAAAACTTCAGTCTGTGTGTGTCTGGTTGGGTAGACTGTTTTAGAGCACGTCACAAAGACCACAGGCATGAAAACCATTCAGTTCTGCGGCTCCTTAAACAATCTGTGTGAGCAGTGTAAACACTGTATCCACTTTCCTCGTGTTTCACTGCTCCTATATACTGTATGGATCTTATATACACAGTGCATGGGAGGAAAAAAGTTGTGGAGACAATAGTGACGGAAAAATCTTTCCACAGAATGAGTCTGTCTGTGTCAGCTCCAACTCCCCCCGCTTTTTGTCATTTGTAAAAAATGTTCTCTGGATAATGAGACATCAGTGCTTTTAAGATATTCCAAACATTTATTCCAGGAGGGAGTCCAGTAAACAATTTACAAATGTACTTGCAGCATCTATAAGTGTGGCAGAATAATAATTTTCCTAAGAAAGCTGCTGCCTGTTGAGACGTTATATGTTAACAACTGTTTACAGAGAACATGTAAGAACTTCTTGTACCTGGAGTCAGCAATCGTGGACCCCACCCTTGTCTGCCCCTCAGCTCTCACATCACCCAACCTGGACTCTTCTTTCATTTCGTTCACCCCGAGAGATAGGGCTCAAGGTATCATGGTGGAGCAGTGGTTAGAGCTGCCGCCTCACAATAAGAAGGCTGCTGGTTTGAACCAGGCTGGGGCCTTATGTGAAGTTTATGTTCTCCCCAAGCATGCATTGGTTTCCTCCCACAGACCAAACCTACATGTGGTAACTTTAATTGTTACCAGGTTACCAGTCCATGGACTGAGTGTCTTATTTGTCTCAGTATCCTTCTGCCTTGTGCCTATGGACTGTTGGATACTGGCACCAGCTCCCCTTAAACCTGTATGAAGAAAACTAAATGGATGAGCCGAGGCTCAACCACTAGACGTGTTCCAATGTTCTCGTCCATCGGGCCTGGCTCCAGGAGGGCGCCCTGGTTTCTTTGTTCTGGGCGAGGTTGCCTTTTTTCTGTGGTTCTTCTACATCAAGGTCTTCAAATTGCTCTTAATTTCTCTCCTTTGAGGCCAAATTGCCACAGGAGACCCTACACTACACCCTAGAGTTGTTAAGGTGGTGTTGCTCCAGAAAGAATCATTCTGCCTTGTTCTGTTTTAAAACAGGCCGAGCGCTCCATTTTAGAGTTCAAGCTTCTGGGAGTTTTGTTCACGAGTGATTGTAGGAGAGAGGTGGAGATGGATCCATGGATTGGGGTTTCACCTGTAGTAATAATGGTTGTGCTCACCTTGTCGTGGTAAAGAAGGAACTGAGCCAAAAAGCAAGCTTCTTGATTTAACGCATGTCTGTGTTCCAACCCTCGTGATGAATCCTGATCAAAAGAACGAGATCTTCAATACAAACGGCTGAATGGACCTTCTTTCCAAAGGTGTCCTGACTCGACCTTAGAGACAGAGACTGTAATCCAGGGGAGCTCTCTAGGTGGTTCGGGCATGTGGTTAAGATGTCTCCACTATGAGGCTTTGTTAGATAAAAATATCCTCTATTGATCTACTTACTCAAACAGAGCCGCACTCGACGACAGGAGAAGATTTTTACCTGGTGTAAGGTCAGATTTTCACAACAGATACAGAAAGTCCACACGTGCAGAGCAGGCACGAGAATCTGCCATGGGCAGTGCTGAAGCTTGTTTTTATACACTTATCAGCTCCTCCGAGCTCGCAGACTCTGAGGTGTCCTTGAAGCCACAGTCAGCTCTTCATCCAGCTCTCTCTGCTAACTCAAACATATGGTTCATGGGCAGTTAACATTCTCAGCCTTAGTAGTTAAAAACATCCATAAACGTTGACCAAAAATGCCCTAACAGGCTTTCCAGGCACATCTCACTGGGAGGAGACCGCCAGAGCAGAACAAGCTGGGAGAACTGTTTAGAACTGTGCTTTAATATTAACAGGATATCATAAACCACCAGCTCTGTGTAAAGCTATCATCTCAGTAATCATAGATTTGCTAAAATTCAAATAGTTTGTCATTTTTGTAAGTTGTCAATTGTAAATCTTATTGATTTTCTGTATAAGTAGCTTTAACATGATTATCTGACAGATGTAATAGTTGGTCCTTCTCAGTCCTTGGGATTTATTTTTCACTGGGAATAATTGAAGAAGTGTCCTGATTCTCGACAAGAAAACTTGTTTTGAATTCATTCTGACACTTTATAAACGTCACCATTAATCCTAAAAGTAAAACGTTCTTTTTTGACATTTTCAGAGCAGAGACTGTGTGAACCTGGGTCCTCCAGAGGTTGGAGAAGCTGTTCAAGTAAAATGGCCCGACGGCCTCTTCTACGGTGCTAAATATCTGGGATCCAACGTTTCGTACATGTACCAGGTACTGCACTGGTCAAACACTCCACCTGCTGTGTACTGTTTGGTTTTTAACGTGTTGGTGGTTAGAAGAGGTTTAGGTTTCACTCTTTTCTTTAAGAGTAACAAATAAACTTGCAGGAGCCGTGGTTGGTCAAAGTGGCACAGGCTTGTTGAGACTCCTGATGTCGTTAAGAGTCCCCCGGGTCTGTTGGTGGAGAGGCAGAAGCAGTGATGCTGGGGTGAAGAAAAATAAAAACAGATGTAGGAAGTAAAAGGTGCACAGTGTTAAAGAAAATAGGTCGAGGAAAGAAACGGAGAGCAGGAGGAGGAGGTGACAATCTGCATTATTCAAACTCCCTGAATTATTCACTCAGCCGAGAGTCTCTGGGCTTCCACTTAAAGCTTTATTTAGTTGAGCTGGGTGTCAAGCATTAGCTGTGCACAAATGCCTCTGTGACGCACAGTCTCAGCAAAACATGGGTCAGATTTTTATTTTTTTAAGGCTGAACAAGAGTTTTCCATTGTCAAGGTGTGTTAAAATACCCCCTGCCTTAACCACTGTGTCATTTTAGAAGTTTGAATTTCCTGGAAAAAAAAAAGTGATGTTTAAAACAACTCATATGTGGATTTAATATGTTGAGGGTTGAAAGTGGTTCAGAGTGTTTTTAGGAATTCTAGGCTGTGCTGGATTCTATAATAGTGGCGAACCGTTACTTTATGAGCTAAGCTTTCGGTTCATGTTCAGATCTACTAATATTGTAGCAATTTAATAAGACTCTACAGAGTCGGGGTCCAATGACGTCACTTTACTTTCAGTTTCCCTGTCAGAAACTTCTCTGAACAGGAAGTGATTTTCCCTTTTTGTACATCAGACACAACATCTGATTTATGGTGCCATTTTTTTTTTTACAATCACGAACAACAACCTGAGCATAAACTCCAGCCCAACACTAAAGAGAACATCTGAACACATGACCTGACGAAGTCCACCGTTTCCATTTCTTTGGAGCAAATACATTTTCAGTGTGGAATTTTAAATTTACAGGTTGCAATTGAATGCATCACAAACCTTCACATGGTCAAATAATAAAAAGAAAAATGCCTGCAGGGCCTTCCTGAAGGCTCAGAGCCACACATTTTGGTCCCACCCACTCTACATCAACATTGGTTAATTTTCCTGTCACTGATTAAACAAACTCATCCTCAAGAAACTTTGACTTCTTTCCTGACAGTGAAGTCCTAATAATACCAATCTCATAAATAATCTGATTAGATAATTTCTTTCATGAATTGCTTTGTTGCTCACCTGCAAAGTTGTTACAGTAAATAAGAGAAATTAGAGAAAAAAACTACATTGGAAATATATATTTTATATAAAATAAATAAAAAATGTAAATGTAACATTTCATATGTACTGAAGTTTTTAGGCCTTCTCTGAAGGCGTAGAAGAGTCTTATTATTTTTTTTTCCTCTTCCTACCCACCTAGTTCCCTGACTGCCATTCCGGGGGTGGGGTCCGGGAGAAGGGCAGGCCGTCGGGTGTTGACCAGGACTATGTGGGGGTTCAGGGTCTGGGGGTTGCCATGGGCGGTGCTGGCGCTGTGCTCTCCCTGGGGTTGTTTGGACCCCCTGAGCTTGGCTCTTGGGTGCCATGGTTGGCCTGCTGGCCGGGGTGGCTGCCGGGGCCTGGCGGGCGGTCGGCTGGGGGTGCGTGCTTGGTTGTTGGCGATGTGTGGGGGTGGTCGGTGGCGTGTCCTCTTCATGGTGGGGGGGTGTCCTGTCGGCGGGGCATGGCCTGGGCCGGGTCTGGGGTATTGGCTCTTCTCCGCTCAAGAATGAATGGGTTTACCTCTTGGGTTTGGGCATGGGCTGCCCCCTGTAGAGGGCAGGTACATGTCTTGGACCTGGGGGGTATAGAGTGTGTATCGGGAATAAGAATGAAATGTATCGTTATTGTATGTCTTTGAGTGAATGAAGGTGAGATTGAGGTTGGGATTGTGTGATTGTGTCTGTGTATGAATGGGTATTTGTTAGGCTGAGACTCGGACTGCCCCCTCTTTGATACAACTGGGGGTGCTTGGCATCGCGCCCCTATCGCGCGGCCCCCTGGTGGGGTGTGCCCTTGCCTGCCGGCGTGCTTGGGGCCCTTGGTATCGGGGGCTGGGCGCTTGGGCGTGTGTCGGCTCGGCCTGGTGTCTGCCTGGTGGGGCTCGGGTCCTCTGGCCCTGTCAGGCCTTGGCCTGGGTGGTGTGAGTCCTCGGTGCCCGGGCCTCGGTGCCTGGACCTGGACCTACATCGGTGCGGCGGGTGCCGACGGAGGCCTATGAGTTTGTCGCTGTTGGCCCCGGGGGGTCACTGTATGTGGTTGCTGGTGGGGATCTTCCGGTTCTCCCCTGTGGTCCCTTCTGGGGGGTGGGTGAGTGGTTCGTCCTGTGTGGGTGGCTCTGGGGGCTCCGCGGTCGGGGTCCCTCCTGGGGTCTTGGGCTCTGGTCCCCCCTTTTTCGTCTGCCTCTGGTCTTGGGGGTCGGGTCTCTGCTGCTTCACAGTTACTAATAAATGTTCTATTAGAGAAGCCTTATACACTTATGCATGCTCACAACCACACACAAATAGAAGCAGGGATGCTTATGTAGGCTTTATATGTAGATATATAGATATGTATGTGAGTGTATATTCATGTGTATGTATGTATGTATATAGGCGTAGGTATGGGTATATATATTTATGGAAACTTACTGCAAAGCCATGAATATTTTAAGTTCTTCATACATATGTATTTTGTTGCTGTGTTTTGTCATGTTCTTTGCAGGTGAACAGACAGTGGCCGGGTGTTTTGACGTGTGCTCTCTTTGTATATATCCCCCAAACCCTGATGGACAAACTATCCACACTAGGACTAAGCCTCTCCATCTGCAACTGGGTACTAGACTTTTTAACAAACAGACCACAGTTAGTGAGGATCCACAACCTCTCCTCCTCCACCATAACCCTCAGCACTGGCTCTCCTCAGGGATGTGTGTTGAGCCCCCTCCTGTTTACTCTGCTCACATATGATTGTGCAGCTACCCATCCAGGCTGTCACATTGTAAAGTTTGCAGATGATACAGCGGTGGTGGGATGCATCACAAACAATGATGAGTCCAGCTACAGGCAGGAGGTGGAACACCTGGAGAGCTGGTGCAGAGAGAATAACCTTCACATCAATGTGAAGAAGACAAAGGAGATGATTGTGGACTTCAGAAGGAACAAAAACACCTACACCCCCCTGAACATAAGAGGATCTGCGGTGGAAGTGGTCTCCAGCTACAAGTACTTGGGTGTACACATGAATGACAACCTCAGCTGGAGCAACAACACCACCAGCCTGATCAAGAAAGCTCATCAGAGACTCTACTTCCTCAGACGGCTGAGGCGAGCTGGTCTGGGAAGCTCAGTCCTCACCTCCTTCTACAGGTGTGCAGTGGAGAGCATCCTGTGCTCCAGCATCAATGTGTGGCATGGAGGCTGCACAGCTGCAGAAAGAAAAGCTTTGCAGAGAGTGGTGAAGGCTGCACAGAAATCTGTTGGAATCAGTCTCCCCACCATCACAGACATCTACACCTCCAGATGCAGGAAGAGGGCCACCTGCATCATGACGGACCCCACCCACCCAGCACACACACTTTTTGCCCCACTCTCCTCAGGAAGGAGGTTAAGGAGCATTAAGTGCAGAACCACTAGACTGAGGAACAGCTTCTACCCTGAGGCTGTTAGACTCATGAATCTCTAACTAGAATAATCACTGTGAAAAACCATATCATGTTGCTGCTGATCTGTTTCATGTTGCTGCTGATCTGTTTCAATGTTGATGTGTTCGTGCGTGCACATCTGCTCACACAGACTCATGTTCATGTTTGTGGTGATGTTCAATGTTTTATGTTATGAGTGCTTAGTGTATATTTAGTTGATGTTTTTCTTAGTTCATATCTTAGATGTTATTACTGTTTTTCTTATACATTTTATTGTTGGATGTAACTGGGACCCTGTGTACATAATTTCGCTCCACCACATGTACCACATGAGGTGCGAATGACAATAAAGAAACTCTGACTCTGACTCTGATATATTTCTTATATTTTGGAGTCTTACTTTGTCTTTTCTTTCTTTCTATCCTATTAAAGAAAAAAAAAAAAAAAAAAAAACCTACACTAGATAGTCACTATAATAAATATTTCATAATAATGGTGTGGAGAGGATGGCTGTAAGGGGAGAAGGGAGGCCATCAAAAAAACAAAAAAAAAAAAACAAAACACAACAAGAGTCTTGAGAGTTTCCCACTGTTATATTAAAACAGAATTTTATTATTATTAAAGGGAGCAATTAAAAAAAAGATGAGTTGGGACCTTTTGAAGTGGTTCTGTGGATAAATGTGAAGCAATATTCGACCTGTTTGTATAAAAAGTTTAATTCTGAGCAGACTGACGAGCTTTCAGCTAGTCAGAGCAGGGCTAAGAGCAACGTTAGTTGCTGCTGTTTTAGAATGACTTACCGTATTTTCCACCGTACACAAAGCAACGCCCTATAAGTTGCATCAGTCCAAATATGTCTAAGTGGAAAAATCCATAAATTCGTTGCTTCGCCTTAAGTCGCATCTATTATGCGTCACCGCTGACAACCCAGAAATGTGGGCCGATGTTGTGCTAAAAATCGATTGGCTGTTGGGGCGTGCACGGGAGGACTTTTAACAAGAATTTAACAAGATTAACACTTAAAAACAATTATTTGCTTGCTCAAAGTTATATTAAAGGTGTGTCTCAGTCTAACTTTTCCTTAATAAATGCACTTTGACGGTCAAATCAGCTGCATTTTCAAAAGCCGATACGCAGAAACAGGTGACTCGCTGTTGTATTTTTTCAAAATTTAACAATATAAGCACCTAAAACAATTATTTGTTAGCTAGACATTATAAGGTGTGTCTCAGTTGAACTTGTATTTAATAAATGCACTTCATTGGTCAAATCAACTGCATTTCGCCAGGGCGGTGCAGCTAAATGAAGCTGATTTGACTTTTGCTCCAGGCAGATGACAGTGGCCGGCTATGGCAAGCCAATGGTGTCATTAATAGCCACTTTTACCTATTACATGATACAACGGCATGCCATACCACTCAAGTGCCATCTAGCAGCTGAAAATGGTAATGTTCAATATTACAGTCAGAATGAATGAAAACGGTCATATCTCAGCCAAAAATTGTTTATAAATATGGGAAAATCCATGAATACGTTGCTTCGGCTTGTAAGTCGTAGGGTATGCAAATTATGCAAAAAACTGTGACTTATAGGGCGAAAAATATGGTAAACTTAAAGCACTTTAGAGATGATTCACTAAAAATATCACCCTGAAGCTTCATAAAGGTTATCAATATTTACCCTTCGACTGTGTTCATGCAAATTTCAGCCTAGGGAAAAAGTAGACGCATTTCAAACTCGACAATATTTTCTTGTTTTCTCAGGTGGAGTTTGAAGATGGATCTCAGGTTCTGGCTAAAAGGGAAGATGTCTACACCTTAGATGAAGATCTCCCTAAAAAGGTGAAGCGTAGACTTGTAAGTATTAGCAGGAAACTGGAAGCCTGACTTGGATCCTCTGAGTCACAACTTGTCTTTGCACTCACCCGAGTCTCCTCCCGTCTCGTTTTGTAGTCGACGGCCTCCAGTATGCGCTTCGAGGACGCCTTCTTCATCACGCAGGGGGAGAGGAAGAGGCAGAGGACTCCAAACTCCCGCTTTCAGAATGACTATGTGGCCCTGCCGGGCCTCCGTACAACTGTAAAAAGCACATGGGAGCAGCGCGACCACAAGGAGAAGTGAAATGGCGGAGAGAACAAAGACTAATGAATGCACTGAAGTAACGGTGGACGTCGAGGCGAAGCTTTTTGTGCTTGAGCGTAAGGCTTTGAGATCTGCTTCCATCTCAGCATCAGTGGGTCAGACAGCTTCCTTATGAAAAGGTTAGAAGTGATGGATGGGTGGTTTTGGTTTGTGTGCGCAGTCGAACCACCGGTGAGGAGTGAGTGGATGGTGTGACGGGTTGGATTTGTGTAAAGTGTGTTAAAAAGAGGGCGCTGCTGCCTCGTCCGTCAGGGAAAAAGAACAAGACTTCGAGCAGTCACATAACCCTTTTGGAATTGTTTCTTTGTACATGGAAATAAAATCAATGTGAAAATTTTCTAAATAGCTCATTTATGTTAGCATTACTATATATTTTTTTGGGGGAGGGGGTCTTTAAGTTGTGGTTTTGATTTAGAATCTTTTTCTGCTTGTAATATTTTCCAGTTTTCTGTTTCCCCTGCATGTTAAACACGTCTCCTAACTGCTTCTGCTGGGCTCAGTCCAGTCACACAGGCTTCCTCTCTCTGTGTGGGGTTTTATCTGTGATGACAAACTCTTATGAATTCTGTCATTTGATTTTTTTTTGTTTTTGTCACAAAAATTGACATCAAGAATTATTTAAAAATAAGTAATCACAGTAACCTCCTCCTTGGCGTAAACGCTCAGACAGAAAGACGAAGCGTTTGTGTTGGATCGTTGTGCCCCGGTAACGTGAAATGCTACTGTTGCCCTGTCGAATGAAACCCAGTGTTGAAATTATTTAAAGTTTGTATTTATTTTTGCCTCGCTAGAGTTAAAAACTATTGCTAACTGCTGTAAGAAAAAAAATAAAAAAAATTACAAGTTTATTTTTTATTTTTTAATTGAAATTGTCCGTCAAGTCAAATTCAATGTATAAGAAATAAATTGGTAATTTTAGGAATCATAAGAAAGAGTTGGGATTTATTTATATATTTTTGAAAATGTCTTAAGTCCAACACAAACATTGAAAGAATATTTGGATTTGAAACCTTTTTTAATCGTGTCCTGATGCTCAATAATCCAGGTAGATGAATCTAACCAGGTTGAGTCAGGTCATCTGGATGGATTCTTCTTTATGGAAACGTTTCATCTTTTATCCACAAGACTTCTTCAATCTGAGGCGCTGCAACAAACAGTCTAAATAAGCAGCATCTTCTCATAGTGGATCACCCAGTTTGCTGCTGACATCCAGAACTAGTTGTTCACATGTAAAAGGAGGACCAAAATCGATCGTCAAGGGCCCGGCATACTCCATCCAAAGCAGAACAGTCGCCGTGATCATTTGGTTGCAGAAAATTAATTTTTGCACACAACTTTCATAGTCAGTGAGACAAACTCAGAGCTCCTGGGAAACTCCTCCCACTGTAGTAAACGTCACCACACAGGTTTTTTCAAAGTCAAAGTCTGTTGTCAGTTTCATCATATATACAGACATACAAAGAATCAAAATTACGTTTCTCGCCATCCCCCGGTGAAACTAATAACTTTAAACTCGTATAGTTCACAGATGGATAGAACTCTTGGGAGAGAATTCAGCCTCACTGCCTGATGGGGAAAAAACAGTTTGACCGTCTAGTAGTGCGTGCACGAAGGCTTCTGTACCTCTTCCCGGAGGGCAGAACTTCAAACGTAATGTGCTGGATGTCTTCCGTCATTCACAATCGTGGTCGCTCTGCGAGTAAGTCGCTTAGAGTCTATATCTTGCGATGATGGAAGTGGAACACCAATTATCTTCCCAGCTGTATTTACAATACTCTCTAGAGCCTTTCTACAAGCAACGGTGTAATTTCCACCCCACACTGTAATGCCACTGGAAAGAATTCTCTCAATAGAAGTTCTCAGAACTAATGTGAATGCCCCTGCACGTCTAAGTTTACACAAAAAATATGAGCGTTGTTGAGCTTTCCTCACTAATGCTGTAGTATTAGTGGTCCAAGAAAGGTTCTCCATGATATATAACCCAAAAATCTGGTCCTGCTCACCTTCTCCACTAAAACATCAACTATGATCAATGGTTGATGCTGCCTATGCCGTTTTCGAGTCAATAATAATCTCTTTCGTCTTACTAATATTTAACAAAAGATTGTCTTACACCATTTTGTCAACAGATTTACCTCCTCCCCATAGTGAGCTTCATCATCCACAGTGACGAGACCCACCAAGGTTATATCATCTGCAAACGTCACCATATGGTTAATCGGATGGATTGTATTACAATCGTGTTAACGATAAAAAGCAGTGGACTGAGTACGCAGCCTTGGGGGGTCCCAGTGTTCAATATAATCTTGCTCGAGATTTTATTTCATGCTCGTACTACTTGGGACCTCTGGCTGAGAAAATCCAAAAGCCAGTTGCAAATATGCACTGAACCCCAACTTATCTCATTTTTGAATCAATTGTTGCGGTATTATAGTATTAAATGCAGCATATATGAATCTTCTTTTTATGCAGGTGAGTAAGAGCAAAATGAAGAGCAAAACAAATTGCATCCTCAGTTGATCGTTTAGCTCTATATGCAAACTGGAAAAGATCTAAGGTGGAAGGAAGAGAAGATGTGTGACATAATCAGCCGTTCAAAACAGTTCATGACAATAGGTGTCAATGATACCGGGTGGTAGTCATTAAAGCAGGATGGTGCAGATTTCTTGAGCACTGGTATAAAAGTAGCCATTTTGAACATGATGGAACAATAGCTTGCTCCAGAGAGATGTTAAACATGTCAGTGAAGACATCTTTTAGCTCCTCTGTGCATTCTTTCAACACGACTAGGTATATTATCTGGACCTGCCGCCTTACAGATATTAATGCCAGAAAAAAAAATCTTCCTTACACTATCAGCTGAAGGGCGCAAGACTGAATCATGAGGGAGAGGTTGTATCCTCTGTATACATCCAATCAGTGTGGGTATCAAAATGTGCAAAAAAAAACAACAATTTAAATCATTTAACAGAGAGATATCACTCTCAACACTCTGTACAGCAGGTTTGTAATATGTGATAGCCTGGACACCCCTCCATAAACTCTGCACATCTCTACTGTCCTTAAAATTGGTAGTTATCCTGTGTGTAGTCCAATTTCACTCTCCTAATGCCGTAGGACAAATTAATACTCGCAGCTTTCAAACCAGCCTCATAGTTTGCTTTAAATGTGTCATCCCTCACCTTCAGCAACCTATGAACCTCATCTGTCAACCAGGGTTTATAATTATTTCAGATGATAATGGTCTTAACATCATCGATACATTTTGCAATTTAAGAGATCACAGTGTCTGTATATTCTTCAATATCTATACAGTCATAAAAAGTAGAGCTTGTTTAAACATTGTCCATTCTGTTTTATCAAAACAATCTTGAAGCGCATGCAGGCTTGCTTCTTGACGGGCTTGATGGCTTTCACCCTCTGTACGATGGCATAAGCAAGACAGTAACATGATCAGAAAAACCAATATGAGATAATGGAGTAGTGTTATATGCTCCTTTTTGAGTGGTATAAACTAAACCCCAAATATTGTCTCTCCTTGTCGGGAAGTCCACAAATTAAACTTTGGAAAACAGTCTTAAGATCAGCATGATTACAATCTCCAGCAAAAGTGATAAAACCATCAGGGTGTGCCATCTGTTGTTTACTAATAGCTGGTATAGTTCATTCATGGCCACAGTCCTGTCACTCACGTTACTTGTGTGAGGAATATAAACGGCGACTAAAAAAATTGCAGTAAACTCCCAAGGTAGATAAAAAGGACGGCACTTTATTACCATGAACTCAGCCAATGGTAAGCAGTGCTTGCACACCACTGCTGCATCTTTGCACCAGGCATCCCGAATGTAAATGCAAATGCCTCCACCACGAGCTTTTCCTCCGTTCCCAAACGACCGGTCAGCTCGATAGCATGTTAGTCCCTCTAACTGTATAGCAGTCGGGGATGTTGTCATTTAGCCATGTTTCAGTAAAAATAAGGACACAGCAGTTACTCACGGTCTGATTTGTCGACCTTGAATGAGTTGGTCAGTAGTTGGACATGGAGTTTATTCATTTATTTTTATTTTATTTATTTGATCATTTTTAATATTGAAACATTTCTTCTGTATTTATTTTGTATTTTTTCTAAAACCCTACTCCTACAGAATGCCAGTGAGTTTTGTTTTTTCCTTTTTCCATCAAGTCGTTCTCGGCCCCGGAGTAGGGCGGTGCTGCCTGCATGCATAATAATTTGGTTATTGAACTAAATACTTTACTCATGCACAAAGCAAGCATGATTTTGCTCTTTACACCTGAACTGCAACAGTTTTGTTTGACAAGATGGGAGACAGGACTCCACAGGAACGTCCATGTCACAATAGTCGCTCCTCTTCCAGGTTCAGAATCAGAATAAGTTTTATTATCATTGTACCGGGATACAGTGAGATTATGTTCGTACAGTTGTCCGAAAGATGAGCAGAGTGCACGTTGCTGCTGCTATAATAGCGCAGCCCCTTATTCTTTATCAGAATACTTTTAGATAGAAAAAGGTAAGAGCCATGAGGATGGATAATGGTATTACAAAAAAGATCTCTTCACATCTTGTCCTATTAGGACATGATTCGAGACATCAAAAACTCTAGCAGCAAGCACATTTAAAAACATGATTACATATGCATTTCACCTCAAGGTGTTGAGATTTGTCAATCAGCCCTTTCAGATAGGCCACTGTGCTGTTGTTGTTCAGCCGGCAGTTCTGATAATCCTGCACATAAGTTCTCTGGGTGGGATGGGGGGTTATGCAATAAACAAAGATTTGTCCCTTGTTACCCATGTCCCAGGAGAAATTTGATAGTCGGCTCGTATCCGAGGCCAAACGGGGGAGTCAGATTCAGATAAGACACAATTGTTGATTTTCTTCAGGCAGACAGTTTTTTCTTGTCAGCCTTGAGTCCTGCTGGAACTTTCCCAGTCCAAAATGGGCAGATTTAAGAGTATTTCACTCCACTGATCCGTGTTATGAGCCTTCCTCAAGGTCGATCCTAACATGCTGGCGAGTCCTAGAAGTCGCAGGTGACCTGCGATTCTCACAAATCACCTCCATCTTATGGTTTAGCTCATAAATCAGCTGATTTTGAGTATTCATAGCACAAATCAAACCTTCATACAGACTCGGAAGCTTTGCCATGGCCGAAACTGCTGCCGAAGTCTTCTTCAAAAGTTGATAAAACAGAGCCCCGTTGATGCCAAAGAGTAGAAACCCTGCTATCATAAATCCAATTATATAAACATCTTTAGCGTTCTCCTGAGACAGAACTGAGAGACAAATCAGCTGCAAAACTCCCCACGGATCTCTGATGTACCCTGCAGCATGAGTCTCAGCCGGACAAAAGGGTTCTCCAGGACCCTGTCATTTTGTTGAAAAGATTTTGTTGATTACATTGAAAGTCCAGCTCACCAGATCCAAAATAGTATTTTTCATTCAGGAGATGTGTACCAGGAGCTTCAAACACACAGGGAGAAAAGCAGGAGGAAGAGGAGAACAGGGGAGGGAGAGGAGAATGTGTCCGCCTCGAGCAAGAGCCAGAGGAGAGTAGCCCTTGTTGGCGATTTTTAGCAGAGTACCACAGTTAGCTAATATAAAAAGCAAAAATATAGATATAGGAGTAAAATAAATAAAAATAAATAAAAAAGAAGACATTGTTTTATAGAATTATAATTATGGGATCAGAAATGCATTTATAACGGATTTCAATGTGGTGGATTTTCCCTTTAAAGAACACTAGAGGGCAGTAATGTTACTGTGAGGTTACATGAACATTTGAAACAATTCTGACAAAGTAAAAACACATTTTGAAGGATTTGTAGACTTTGTCAGGAACAGTCGTGTTTACTGACCACATAAATAAATAAATAAAAACTCAGAAATCGATGCGTGGCTAATTTTTTTCCCCCAAAGAAACTTTCTGAGGGTTAAAAAAGGAGGATTTAAATTTAAAACCATGACGACAGATGGCGGATGACATGCATTCCTTCAAGAAATACCAGGTCTTTATTTTATGGACCACGTAAAAAGAAGAAATCTCATCAGCTACTAAAAGCAACAGAGCATGCATCAATACCTACATGTTCTCACTGAAGCAGATGAACTGTCACTGAAAGACCATTTACTGTGATTTTACAGTGAAATGTCCAACACAATCAGGCATCTCCACTCCCAGCCCGAGTCCATCTCCTAATATGGATTTAACGAGACTAAACGGAGAGTAGGGCAGGAAGCCCTGGGAGGCTGGAATGCTCATTACACGTCCCTACATAACGGCTACAAAAATCTGCTGGGTGGAAAAGAAAGAGATCCGAGGCCATGACAGAAATGTTGCTTTTCTTAGCCTCTTCCAATTAGTGGTGGTGAAAATGATCAAAGTTTTACTAGATGATGCCACAAATCTGTGCAGTAAACGTATCAAGGAACTCAACTCATAGCAGTACAGACAAAGAATGATACTTCACGTTTTTTTCAAGTTCAAGGTTTTTTATTGTCATTCGCATCACATGTGGTACATGAGGTAGAATGAAATTGTGTACTCAAGGTCCGAGTTACACCCAAAAATAGCAAAAATGTAAACTATAAAAAGAAACAGTATATAAGGATCTAAGATATACACTAAATGAACACTAAACGATATGCTAAAAGGTCTAAGATATACTCTAAACACTAATAATGTAAATAATTTGGTGCAAGCAGCAGCCCAAATATAGTGAGATGATGGGTATGAATGAATACAGCAGCATGAGATCAGCAGCATGGATAATCAGCAGCACAGACAAGTCACATATTACCAATTAAAGTTGCATTAGTGATTTATTTTTTCTTACAGTGATTATCCTGGATATATATTCATCTAAGAGCTTCTACCCTGAGTCTAACAGCCTCAGGGTAGAAGCTGTCCCTCAGTCTAGAGGTTCTACACTTACTGCTCCTCATCCTTCTGCCTGAGGGGAGAAGGGCAAAAAGTGTGTGTGCTGGGTGAGTGGGGTCCTTCATGATGCAGGTGGCCCTCTTCCTGCATATGGAGGTATAGATGTCTGTGATGGTGGGGAGACTGACTCCAACATCTTCTGTGCAGCCTGCACCACTCTCTGCAAAGCTTTTCTTTCTGCAGCTGTGCAGCCTCCATGCTTCATGTTGATGCTGGAGCACAGGATGCTCTCCACTGCACACCTGTAGAAGGAGGTGAGGACTGAGCTTCCCAGCGCAGCTTGCCTCAGCCGCCTGAGGAAGTAGAATTGCTACAAAAAGTTATGAACAATCAAGGTCTTACCTGTCTCAGGTGCTTCCAGTTTGCAGCTTGAAGAGACTGACAGCTTGAACTATACTTTGTAGTGGTGTAACGGTACGTGTGGGTGTATTGAACTGTTTCTGTACAGCATGTTCGGTTTGGTCCACGTGCGTACCGTTTCGGTTATTTTTTCACTCATTCAATTTTATTAATGAGAGATTATGCACCGCGGAACTAAAGTTCCTATGCATGTTTCAGCACAGCGCTATTAATTGTTACATAGTCTTGCAGCACGCATAGCATTAGCAGTCTTGCAGGCAATGAACAAGCCATCTCGTTGTGGTCTCCTGTTTGAGAACATTATGGCTTTCCTGTTAAAACTCAACAATGGGAAAAGACAAGTGAACAAATCCAGGCAACACGTCTAACTTGTTAACACACTTGAAACGACATCATCCGAATGTGAACGTCTCTTCTAGCAGCTTGGTGCAAAGAGTAATAACAGCAGCATTTAAACAACCTTTATCAGGTAATTCAGATCAGTCCCAAGCAATAGCACAAGCTGTAGGAGTTTTTAAAGCTATGGATCTACGGTTGTATTCTGTTGTTGATGTGCCGGCTTTAAAGTTCTTGAGCCCTGCTGCCTACAACATCCCATCATGTCATAACGTCAGCCAAAAAGTTGTAGCAGCACTTTATGAAAAAGCTAAAACTGATCGTCAACAAGCCCTGGAGCCGATTTAAAGCCCTGCCACATCGATGATGATGAGCGAGAGATTCAACCACCTCATAACAGAAATGATGACCGTGCAAGAAGAGGTATTGTTAATTGTATTATGATCTAATTAACTTTTAAAATATAAAATTATAATCTTATTAACTCAATTTATGTTTACCTCTTTGCGTTGTTTACAGTCTGAGGATGTCACAGAGATAGCAGCTGAGTCTTCTTCATCTTCAGCAAAAGCATCCATCAGATAACCTCCAGCTAAGAAGTCTGTAATGACTGAACTCTGGTGAACTTTTCCAGGGACAGGTGGGAAGTAGCAAGTCCCATTTGGAGCAGGTCCAAGAAGAAGTTTGTGAGTACAGAGCTTCAGGGTGCCCTTTCCTTGAAGCTGACCCTCTTCTTTGGTGGAAAGACAATGAAGCTAAATACATCCACAATGCAAAATTATCAAAACTCTACCTCTTTATACCTGCTACTGTTTCTAGTGAGTGGGTTTTCTTCTCTGATGGAGATATTGTCACTGCAATTTTTGGCAGATGTAGTGAACTAGGCCTCCGGTCAAACCTGCCTCTGAAGACCTTCATGGGACAGGAACTGTTATTTCGTTGATTTGAATCCAGAAATACAAATTAGCTCATCCAGAGACTTTCTAATTGTATCCTGAACTAATCAATTGAAAGAACACTCTCTTTTTTATATTATCATTACTATTTTACAATATCTTGATAATCAAAAGTGTGTTTAGTTCATACCATTTTTAAATGTTGAAGTGAACCACTCATTTTAAATCAACTGTGAAACAGTATTAATGATTTTTAATCCTCATTCAAAGTAGAAATCAAGTTAAATGTCTATTTTACAAAGTAATTATGCATTTTTGATCTTCTGTCTGAAATGAGAAGGAGTGATGTCGGTCAAAAGTCAGAGACAGTCAAAAACAAGTTTATTGGAACGAACTGTCGTGTTTTTAAACCTCTCAGACAGAAACAAGAAAACTGGCACCTGTAAGTCTGTCAGTTCTCCAAAATATTTTCTCGTCTGTAACTAACCGTTCCTAAACATTCCTGATGTTTTCTTGACTTGTAATGACCCTCTGACGTCACTAAAACCACACCCCTGTTGGTTCCTTCAACCAATCAGGACTTCCTAAAAGTGACCAGAAGCAGAACTCTTTAAAAGTTGACACTTCCTAGTTCCATCAGTTCAGTGAGTGAGTTAGTTGGTTGGTTCCGGAGTTCTTCTGGTTCTGATGGAGTTCGGCTGGAGTTCCTAGGAGTTCTTCTGAGTTTTTCTCAGTCTTCAGTCTTCTGAGTCTAGTTGGGATTATGGAGCCTTTCACATCTGAGTGGAAGCTCTGACGGACTCACAGCTGTGAGTTCACCCGGGAGATGAGCGTGTTGTTGAACGGAGTACTGTCACTACTTCGGACAATTCTCAGCCATCCTAAGGAGACGCTGAAAGGTAGCGTTGAAATGGAACTCTGTACCGGAGCTGACCTATCTTCTGCAAAGGTAACGAGTCGCTTCACTACCTAATGTACCGGGGCTGAGCTGGGGTCGGATGAAGGGTGCCATTTCTCGTCAACACACTTTCCTCATCCATCATTTTCTCTCCATTTAAACTCCTTCATTTCCCATCTTCAAACTTCTATCTTGCCAGTAATTAATCCAGATATCTTCAGAAATGTCTGTTGTTTTTATTAAGTAAAACGTGCCATGTTTTATTAATCAGAACCAGACCAGTATAATCAAGTGTACAATGTTTTGATGTTAAATTTTGATTCTGTTAATAAATGACCACATTTATTTTGATGGGTCAAAGAAAATAACGTCTCATGTTACTGATTAAACCATCTCCCACACAGTACCTCTGTCACATATCTGTCAAGTAGCTCGAAAAAGTGAGAACCCGTTATTAAAAATTGACTGTAGTGGAGCTCTGAAGCTCACCAAGCTAACCTAGCCTTAGCATACTACACAGAAAATATGGACAAGTTGGTCTTTTTGACCAAAAACTGAAAACTTGATTAGTTACATTGTAAACAGTCTGTTGCTGCTTATTGTTCTGGTTCTGACTGTTATTGTATTTATTAAGATTTTGATTATTGTTAGTATAGTTTATTTATTGTAGAGTGCCGTTTATTTAAAATATCATCCAAATGGGTTGCTTTAATTTATTTTCATACAAATGTATTGTTTACTTGGCATATTTTCAAAATAAACATTTTGTAAATCTTTATTTTGGCGTTTTTAATACCAAAAATTTACCAAACCGAGACCTCCTTGAAACTGAACCGAACTGAAATGTGATTTTAGCGTACAGTTACACCCCTAATATATAGGGTAATGTAAGGCTAAACACTTCAAGGAAAAAAAAACATCAGCTTAATTCTTTTCCACTGTTTTCACGATATTGTGGTAATTTTAAGGCCTTTTCTGATAATTTTTAGACTGATTACACAGAAGTTAACAATGTGTGGCTTTTATACGTAAACAGTAAAGAAATAGGTGCAGCACCTAGCAAGATGGTGGCCACAAACCTCACCTACCGGTAGTGCCATCATTGGCCAAAACGTTGTCCACGTTTACTATTTATGCATATCTGGTAAAAATGCTACATTTGAAGTAACCAGATATGAGGAGACTTTGTAGACAGTACCCCCTCCCCCACACACATATTTTAATTTGTTAATTTTAACTATAGGGTCTAGTTAGACCTGTTCTATAGATCTGCCTTTCTTCAAATTAGCATTCATATTCTTAATTTTATCATCTGTTAGTGGTTGCTCGACTGTAAATGAATGGAAAACCTTCTCTGGGTTGAGGATGGGGGTCTTTGCCTCAGGTGGAGGAGTTTAAGTATCTGGGCGTCTTGTTCACGAGTGATGGTCCGATAGATTGGGAAATGGATCGACAGATTGGGGCCTCATCCTCAAAGTGCTATGTGTTATCATTGTATGGGAACATACAATGACGAATATCCTGATGCATGCTCAATAATCCAGGTAGAAAATCCCAAAAAGTTAAATCTGGTCCTCTGGACATTCAACAAACAAAACAAAGCAAAACAACAAAAAAAAAAATGTAGAAACGTTTCGTCTCTCATCCGCGAGACTTCCTCAGTCTGAGGTGCTGTATTCAGCTCAGTCTCTTAAATAGCACCGTCTCAGAGTGGATCAACCATTTTGCTGCTGACAACCAAAACCAGCTGATCACATGCTCAAGAAGGACCATCAGCCTAACAATGGATCATTAGCACACCGATGGCTGTTTACTGTTCACAGAGGGCTGAGTGATACTAGCAATAACAGCATTGTAAGAGGGGGACAGTTGAACACGGAGGCCTCCACCCCTGTTTAATGATGGATGATTTCTTTTCACAAAGATGGCCTCCTTTACTCCTCTCTCAAACCATCGTTCCTCTCTGTCCATGATGTGAACATCTTCATCCCTGAAAGAGTGACCGCTGGCCTGGAGATGAGTGTAGACCGCAGAGTCCTGGCCTGATGATGTTGATCTTCTGTGCTGGGCCATCCTTTTGGCCAGTGGCTGTTTTGTTTCCCCGATGTAAGACTGATCACAGCCCTCCTGACACTGAACAGCATACACAACATTACTCTGTTTGTGCCGGGGGACTGGATACAATGACGAAATTAGTTCTCTGCATTTAATCCATCACACCTGAGATACACCCAGGTGGAGCAGTGGGCAGCTATGTAGGCACCTGGGGAGCTAATAGGGATTAGGTGTCTTGCTCAAGGACACCACAACATGTGGGCACGCCTGGGGGTTGAAACTGTGGCTTTCTGGTCCCAAGCCTGCTGCCCTACCTTTACACCATCTTGACCCCTTTAATGAATCAGTAATGAGGGCATTGCTTCAGCCGTAGTGAAGAAAAGCTGAATCAAAAGGCCAAGCTCTTGATGTACTGGTCTGTCTACGTTCCAACCCTCACCTGTGGTCATGAGGATCATGGCTGAAAGAACGTGTTCCTGGATACAAGCAGCCGAAATAAGCTTCCTTTGTGTGGTGGTCGGGCTCAGCTTTAGAGATAAAGTGAGGAGCTCCGTAATCCAGTGGGAGTTTGGACGTAGAGCTGCTGCTCCTCTGCATCAAAAAGGAGTTGGTTGAGGTGGTTTGGGCATCTGATTAGGATGCCTCATTTTAGAGGTTTTCCTCTAGAATGTAAGAGGCCCCAGGAACCACCCAGAACAATCTGTAGGGATTGTGTATCTTCTCAGTCCTTGGAACGCTTTAAGGTCCCCCAGGAGGAGCTGGTGAGTGTTGCTGGGGAGAAGGATGTCTGGGTGTCTCTCCTGGACTTGTCTCCACGACCCGACTGCTGATAAAAGGTGGATGATGGAGATGGAGGAGCTGGTTGATGTAAGTTACTAATCAGAAAAGACACCTGCACCAAATATTTCACTTGAGTTTATTTGTAACAAATGAAACCTGTGTCGATAAAGAACAGAAATCCGTACAGACCTGCTTCCTTTTTTTTATCTTCAGTTTTGTATCGTAAGAAAATAAAAAGCACTCGTTGACTCAGATCCGAAAACAAAATGAAAACAGTTTACATGTACAGACCAATTGGAGGTAAATGATCCAAGTTAACACCATATTTTCATTTTTATACAATTTATAAACTCCAGTTTTATCCATCTACATGATACATTAGGGGGAGGGGGGTAAAAGAGGACACGTTTTTGTGAACGTCTTGTTCGTGGTACAACGAAATCCACAACGTGGTGTATTATTGCACACACTGCTGTGCCGTAAAACTGTGACTCGAGGTGCATCTTCTCTTATATCACTCTGTATATCTGATAAACCTCTCTTTGTCTTTACATTTAAATCATACTCATTTATCCATTTATGTATGCCTTTCCATTAACTCTCTGTGTTCTGTGATATTTACATATACACAACCATGTGAGCGTTACAAGATCCATTTCTAATGAGTTCAAGTAAGTCTCCTTTGTTGTGGGGGATGGGCTCTTACACATACTAGTATTAGTGCATAGTACAAAGAGAGAAAGTGCAAGTCTTCCCATGACCGCTGTGACCAAAGGGGGAATCTCAAAAGTGATACCATGCATACAAAAAAAAATGACAAGGTTACTGTGAGATTGTGGAAAACTGTTGGCCATCTCAAGCGTTAACGAAGATATACATTTATATATATAGAAAAACACGAGTACACCTGTTCTGTGCTGGTAGCACCTGAACTTCTCTTTGCCAAACAGACGAGAAACCACGGGATGCAGATGAGACTTCTGGCCGGATGCATAATCCGATCCCCCACCATTTTTGCTCAAACTAACCAAGCGAACCGCTGTCGTTCAGCTCGATAAGGATTTCTGCATAGCTGAGCAAATTGTCTGAGCCGGCTGAACATGTCACGGCGGGCAAACTGAAGTCTCCACACGAAGAGGAAATACACAACGCTCGCTTAGGTGCAAGAAATGATGGAAAAGGCTCAAACTTCTCTGTCCGAGAACCAAAATCAGACCATCTTGGACTTCTTTCTTCTCCTTTGTAACAGAATACACCTGATTAAAAGAGATACGATGATACAGTTGGGGTTGGAAAATTCACAGCCCCCCCCCCCCCCCAAAAAAAAAAAAAAAAAAAGAAAGAAACCCACCACAAAATACTTTCACATTTCATAACCGAACAAAACCAGACATTCAGATCCCACAAGCTGACAGAAAATACACAGAAAAAAACCCTTTAATGTAACTTTATCAAAATAGGCGTGTAATATAAGGCACTAGAAATCTAAAATCAAAAGACTTAATAGATGCTGTTTGAAATATGACTTCAGCCGCTGCTTTGCTCGCCACTGGAGTTGTAACATGGTGAAAGAGGTCAGAGGTCACTCCTCCTGTCTGGACATGAACGGTGACGGTGAACCAAAAACACAGTCTTCACATCATCATCATCATCATCATCATCATGGCATGTAACTGCAGTTAGTGACTGGACACAAAAATATAGAACACGTCTACTTATTGCACACTGATTTGGACAAAGAGAAAAGTCTTCCGTGAGCATTCCAGTGAGAAATCTGTCCCCTCTGACTCGAAACCCCGCCCCTTATTTTTACACTGCTCGAGAAATCTCCGCGAAGCTTATTTTGACACATAAATAGTTGTGTTTTTAGTTTCTTCTCTTCCTGTGCACACTCTCTGCACTTTAACTGGCTTTCTATGGAGAATCCATAGAAGAAGTGGGACTATCAAACCATCACACCCCCGCCCCAAGTGGGAACGGTCTCTATTGAAAGAAGAGGGGGGAGAATACATGGTCAACACTCAAAGGTGGCATTTGTTGCAGAACTGTGAACGTTTTCCACACTGATTGATTGTACTTTTAAAAAACTAAAAATCTCCAGCTCCTTAGATTTTACACAGAAAAAAAAAGATACAACTATTGTTATTATGGTCAGTGGGAACAAAATCTTAAAAAACAAAACAACAAGAAAATGTGTCGAGGGGGAATATAATATTTCCCACTTTTAGAAAACAATATAGTCATATATTTTCCTAAAAAACTAAATCCATGTTTTTACTTTGTGGTTAAACCTCATACATTTCTCTTCTTTTAAACGGTTCTTGTACTGCGTGGTAGAAATCTTCTCTTATTCACAGGAAACAAAAGTCTGTTTCTGAAAGGACTTAAAAACAAAAACCTTGGTGTTTTGTTTTAAAGTATATATATGTTTTTTTTTTAATACTGTGTGCTGTGTTTTCAGTCTCCAACAGGCAATTTTCTGTTTCTCCTTCAGTCTGTGAGGTCTTCATCAGATAGATTTGTGTATATCCCACACGTCAGTCATCGTGATGGAAAAAAAAAAAAAAATCAAAAATTTCCGGTGACTGATAAAAAACTCCCGTAGCTTGGTCCTTTGTTTAGTTTGGTGATGCTACACTGGTGGTGGACGAGGTGAGTTCCACACCGAAACAACACAAAGCATTCTCGGTGCTCACAGAAATACTGAAACAAACTCAAAAACAAACGAAAACAATCCATATTTGATCAAGTATTCTGTTTGGGAGCAGTGGTTGAAGTTGCTGCTTCAGACTGACCCAGGGGTGTGTTTGTGTTTGGGCTGGAGGGGTGGAAGGAGACACCCCCTTGTCAAAGCAGGTTGCTATGGCTCAGTTAGAAGTGCTGTTTCTGGGTACAGGACGAGCCGGCGGGGGCCCACCCCCCCACTTCGCTCTGCATGTGGTGGCAACATCTTTACAAACACGTTCCAGCCAGGGCGCATTTATTCAGGTTGTGTGTGACACTACAAAAAAAAGGGAGCGCTTGGCCGAACGTGGCGTGACGGACAGCAACTGGCTTTATGTTGCATAGTGATCGAAGCTTCCCAAATACTCCAGGCTGGCCCGGTAGCAGAACTGGTACTGGTCCTGAAGGGAAGCAAAGGCATGCTGAGTCAGTGACAAAAACCAGAAGACTCATAACGATGCTACAATTAACTGTGGAACAAGTATGGTCTGAGAAAAGGCAGCATAAATGCAGAGTGCTGAATGTTAAAGCTGCAAGTAGCAAAACGCTAGCTAATAGTTGCAAACCGCTAGATAGAAGCTAAAAGCACTAAAAAGTTAGCTAAAAGCTAAAGTAGCAAAAGGTTATTATTGGTAGTAGCATGATAATAAAACAAAAAGTAGCCTAAAAAGATAAAAATACAGCAAGTATGCTGTACTCAGTGTATTTCTATGGGGAAAATATTAGGAAATAAAATAAAATATTTCAAGAAGTACAAAAGTTACAAAAGCCGCGGCACTCATCTCCTGAATGAGCTGACTGTTTTGATGCATGGATGGCTAAACTAACAAAAGGTATTCATGACTAGATAGTGAAAAGTGCTGAATCAGTGCGCGCGCAGTAAGAAAGTGTTTTTGTTTTACAGTGAGGAGACTTGCCTCTGTCTGAACGGTGGCAGGTCTCTGAGTGCGCAGCATCTTCACCGTCTGGAAGATATCCACCACTCCCTCGTACCTCATCCTCTCCAGGACGATACTGAGGGTGATGAACACACCTGTTCTCCCTACTCCAGCACTGGCATTGGTTAAAAAACAAGAGAGAAAAGATTTGTGTGAGAATTATAGCAGCTAATTGTCGAATGTATCTTTTCTATGTTAGGATTACATTTTGTGTGCTTAGTTTTGTTTCTTCTGTTCTTTTCTTCCCAGTCTGTTCTGCACCTTCCCCGCCCACATTCACTTGTTCTAGCTGTGTGAACCTAGCTCCATCTTATATTACAGATCTTATTGTTCCATATTTTCTTAATTAACACAGCACATCGAACTCAGACTGCAGGCTTACTTGTGGTTCCTAGAGTTTCCAAAAGCAGAATGGGAGGCAGATCTTTCAGTCATCAGGCTCCTCTCTTGTGGAACCAACTTCCAGTTTCTGTCCATGAGGCTGACACATCGTTCAGTTTTAAGACTGGACTTAAGACTTTTCTTTTTGATAAATCCTATAGTTAGGGTTGGCTTGTTATGCTGCTATAGGCTTAGACCACTGGAGGACAAATCGACCTCATTTCCTTAAATGAATTGTTAAAACTGAATAGTTTTCATTTGATACTATTTCTAAACACGAGATTCTTGACGTGCCATTGTGTATCTGTTCCTCCTTCCTGACCCTCAGACCCAGTCAGTTGAAGCAGATGGACGCTTGTCCTGAACCTGGTTCTGCTAAAGGTTTCTTCCTCATGAGGGAGTTTTTCCTTTCCAGTGTCTCCTTCATGCTTGCTCAAGATGAGAGTATGTGACAAAGTTAAGATTCAAAGCAGTCTGCTCCTCAGATAAATGATGTTAACTTATTTTCATGTATGATTATTTCTGTTCAGTGCCTTGAGACGACTTCTGTTGTGACTTGGTGCTATATAAACAGAATTGAACTGAATTGAGTGTTGTCTTTATATTCTCAGTGTTTAAGATAAGTTAGGCTGCCTTCAGGCCCAGGCCTCCCTTGCAAAAAAAGATCTGTGATGTCATTGGGATTTGCCTGGTTAAATCAAGATTAATAAATAATAAGATAAGATAGAACTTTATTGATCCCACAGGAAATTGTTGTCACAGAGTTTCAGTACAAGGGAACATACACAAGGAATCACACAAGATATAAAAAAGTAACAGAGAATTTAAAAATACTAACAATTCTAAAACATGAAAGTGCAGACAGAAGCATTAAAGTGTTTATTGTAGTACATGTGTAGTTTACTCGTGCATTGTTAGATGCCATCTTGGTTCTCCTCGTGCCTTTAAGTTTATCCCCATTTCCTTGTTTAATGCAAGTAGTTGTCTGCCATGGCGGCACTTTACTTTGTTCTTCTGTCAATAAACCAATTTTAAAATTTCTTGTTAAAGTCTGCCTTCTGGGTCTAATCCTCACATTGACCGCGACACTTGTGGGCACCGATGACAGCTACATTTGAAAAAGTCACACTTTTTTGCGGCCATGTTCAGCTTTTTGAAAAAAGACCCCCCCCCCCCCCCACACACACACACACACACACACAAACAGTGTTTAGTACTCTGTAAAAAAATAGAAGATTGTTTCAACTAAATAAAATAGTCAAAGACACAGTAGTTCCAATCTTTTCAAGTTTTGAGTTCTGTAAAAAGGTTTTATCGGACCTGTTGATAAATAGATATTTAAACGATCTCAGTTTAAAAAAAAAGGTTAGATTTCTGACAGGACTGATGAGCTAATGTCTAGTCTGAGCAATGCTAAAACCAGATTTGACTGCTGCTGTCTAAAAACAAGTCCAATCCTTAAAACTTCCCTTAAAGTTTCCAGTAGTGAAATTTTAGAGACTGGATTTGTTTCGGGACTTCAGTGATCCACTTTGATCTTGGACCTGATCAGACTAGCTTCAGAGTTAAACTCAGTTTCTTTAGACAAAGAAGCTACATACTGTATTTTTCGCCCTATAAGCTGCGTTCTTTTGTGTGCATACTTTGCATGCCCTGAGACTTATACGCTGAAGCAACTTATTTATGGATTTTTTTCCATATTTATAAACCAATTTTTGGCTGAGACGTGACCGTTTTCATTCATTCTGACTGAAAATATTGAACACTACCATTTTCAGCTGCTAGATGGCACTCGAGTAGTATGGCATGTCACTGAATCATGGTACTGGAGTTGTATGGCATGCCACTGAATAATGTAATGGGTAAAATTGGCTATTAATGACACAATCGGCTTGCCATAGACTGCCACCATCATCTGCCTAGAGCAACTGAATCAGCTTCATTTCGCTGCACTGTCCCGGCAAAATGCAGCTGATTTGACAATCAAAGTGCATTTATTAGGCAAAAGTTAAACTGAGACACACCTTTACTATAAAGCCGAGCAAACAAATAAATGTTTTTAGGTGGTTATCTTGATAAATTTTGAAGAAATGGACAGCGAGCTGCCCTCTGCGCATTCATGTTTCTGCCTACCAGCTTTTGAAATGCAGCTGATTTGACCGTCAAAGTGCATTTATTAAGGAAAAGTTAGACTGAGACACACCTTTACTATAAAGTCGAGCTAACAAATAATTGTTTTTAAGTGCTTATCTTGTTAAATTTTGAGAAATGTGCAGAGGCTTGTCCCTCTGTGCACGCCTGCTTTAGCAAATCAGGTGTTGAAATGCAGCTGATCAGATCGTCAAAGTGCATTTATTAAGCAAAAGTTCAACTGAGACACACTTTTACTAGAATTTTGAGCAAATAAATAATTGTTTTTAAGTGTTAATCTTGTTAAATTCTTGTTAAAGTCCTCCTGCGCACACTCCCGCAGCCGCCATTTGGCAGCCCAGCATTTTTTGGCACAACACCGGCCTGCATTTCCGAGTTTGGCCACATTTCCAGGTTGTCAGTGGTGACTTGTAACAAACACGAAGCGTCAGTGGTGATGCATAATGGATGCGACGTATATGGCGAAGCGACATATTTATGGATTTTTCCACTTTATTATATATATTTGGACTGATGCAACTTATAGGGTGGTGCGACGTGTACGGCGAAAATACGATAATAGCGCTGTACAACAGGTAAGATATTAACTGTTCATAACCTTTCCACTACATCACAAGATCTGCTTTAATATTAATAATACAAAAAGTTAAAAGCGAGAGGTTCAGTCGTGTTTCTTTGAAAACCCGTTTCATGGAGGAAGTTGTGCTAATGGTTTCTGCTTTGCGTTCAACAGCTGCCAGCTGCCATGATTTACTGAAAACACGTCTGCTGTAGCCTCTGAATGTGGGGCTTTAATTCAGATTTCCAGGTGAAACGTAATTTATGAAGAGAAATCTTCTCAAAGATGCGCCTCGCTTTTATAAGCGTGCTCATCTCCTGCTGCATGCCACTTCCAGCTTTTGTGCACGCTCTCCTTCAGAATGGCTGTTTTAGAAAAGAAGCCTCAGTTTGAAAAGAAAAGCGACACTTTTACACTCTGACTTTCTCTCAGCTGCTGTATTAAAAAAAAGGTTTTCACAAAGTCTCACTGAAGTCAGGAAGCTTCAATCTGAAAAAGAAATCTTCTTGATAAGCGTATATGTTATTCCAGGAAACTTATACATTCAAGAATGAGCAAATTAAAGTAATCTGTAATCCAGCCCTACACCTTTAGAAGTGCTACTTTCAAACAATGTCCTTGACTCATTTATCCAGAAGGGAAGCAACAAATATCCCTCCAAAAATCCTCATATGGAGTTTCTTTTTGGGAAAGGTGGTCTGTCTCACTGTTAGTCGTTACTGAACGAGGTGGTTATATTTTAGAGGCAGACGACACCTTCATCCAATCAGTCATTCTTCTTTGTAGTTTGTTTCCCACAATAAATAATTTATAATATACTGAGGGAGTTTTAAACAAACCTACCTGCAGTGCACTGAAATGGGCCCGTCCTGGCCAAACTGCTCTTTAGTTTTGTGCACTTGACCAATAAAGTCGATGAATCCTTCCCCTGATTTTGGCACTCCTTGCTCCGGCCAGTCAGTGAACTGGAACTGACGAACCGTCCGGGACTGGCCATCCTGAAAAGTGAAAAATGCATTTATTGTTTTATTTCTTCTTCAAACCAGTAAAGATGAGAGTGTCTGTCTTTGACATTCAACACAGGAGTGAACTGGTGACTCACTCTGGCATCGGTCACTTTGAACTCTCGCAGGATGTACTGAGGCATGTTGTATTCTGCCATAGGATCCACCACAAAGTACTGGTACCTGGCCGAGCGCTCCGCGGGCCAGTACTGGTGGCACTTCTCCTGTGGAAGACACGAGAAAGAAGGCTTGTTTCAGATCTCTACCTTACGTTTAACAGATTTAATTAAAGATGAGCGTTTTCATCTTCTTTATTATGAACATTTGTCTGTAATTTATTAAAAAAAAAAAAAATCTCATTGTTCATAAAAATCAGACGTATGAATCAGTCATTATTATTTGTGTCACACTTATGACTTATAATGCCTAAAATTAATCATATTGACTTTTCATGTTTCACCTTAAGTGCTTTTCCACAAATAAATAATAATAATTACCGGTAGTCATAAAACACATTTGTTTGTTTAACATATCAGCAAGTTGTTGCTTAAAACTTACAATTCATAAAACGCCCACGCTGATATGAACGTTGTTTAAAAACAAGGAGTTTTACATTGTATTCCTGAAATTCACTTTGCATAAAAGCAGCACTGATCTCTCATATAGTCTAAAAGCAGAAGTAAACTACAAACAATGTTTGCCTGCAGCTAAAATATCTAAAAAATATCTCATGTATATATAAAATATTTCAAATATCTAAAAATATCTCATGAACTACTGGGATTTGAATAAAACCCACAGAAAATAACGACTGGATGTCACGATGCACACTTTGCTCTTTGCTAAAACTCTTTTCACAGCTTGGGTTCTAGTTTTCTCTATGTTCATTTGGTTTCTGTCAGCTCTGCTTCCTATCTGCAGCTTTCTGTCTGTCACACCTCCTCTCGCTGCAGCTCGTTAGTGTTCATGGGAAACACCTGTGCGCCGGTGCTTAAAAGCTTCTCCCTCACAGTCTGGTGCCAGGGAGGAGAGGGGAGGAGGCGGAAGCAACGAAAGCGTTCTGGCGGTCTGTTTAAAACTTTTCTATTTTTGTCGGTGGTTGGCAATAGCTGGTTTGTGACTGGATCAGGATGTTAGGACAAGATGTAGATGAGGATGAAGATAAAAATTCAGATGAATGGATTTCAGCATCCAACAGAAAGCAGCACAAGATAAACAAAACACCACCTAACAACAAGAGCAGTAAAAGGGAATGGGGAGAAATAAGTTCAGATGAGGGAGAGAGGGGTGCTCGCAGAAAGATTGTGAAGGAGGAGATTAAAGTGATAATAAAATTTAGAAAGGAAGATGAACATATTTATATTAGTCCGATAGCAATATCCAAAGAACTGAAGAAAAAGATAGGTGATGTGGAAATGGCCAAGACTTTGAGGGATGGTAATTTACTGATAATATGCAAAACAGAAGAACAAAAAAATAAAGCTATGCAAATTAACAATGTGTGTAAAAAAGTTGTGTTTGAAAAAAGGATTCTTGGAGAAAATAGGATCACACGAGGGGTGATAACTGGGATTCCTGTAGATGAAGATTTGGAAAAGCTAAAACGAAGCATTCATGGAGGGGAAATAAATACAATAAAATGACTGATGAGAAATAAAAATGGTCAAAGAATAGAAAGCATGTCAGTGCTTCTAGAGTTTAAGGGATTGGAACTACTGGATAAGGTCAAGATTGGCTATTTGAGTTTCCCAGTTAGGGCCTATATTCCCCCACCACCGCGTTGCTTCAAATGTCAAAGATACGGGCACATTGCTGCAGTTTGTAAAGGAAAACAGAGGTGTCCCAAATGTGGTGGTGACCATAAATTTGAAGAATGTGAAGATGATGTGCAGGAAAAGTGTTGCAACTGTGGTGGTCAACACAGAGTGACATCTAGGGAATGTGAAGTCAGGAAAAGGGCGGTGGAAATCCAACAGATTAAAACAGTTACTAATGTAAGCTATGCAGAGGCAGTAAAGACGGTGCAAAGAAAGAATGAAGATTTGAGAACTCCCCATAAACCAGCATCTGAGATGAGTCAAAAAGAAGGCAGTGATTCAAGACTGATAGTGGACAATCTGATTTTGTTCATCGCTTATGTGATCAATTGCACTGATCAGGTCAAACAAAAAACAGAAAAAAATAAAAATAATTGTAAGAGGAGCAGAGAAATTCTTGGGAATGAAAGATCTTTCATGGGAAAAAGTTACTAAAAAACTGGAGGCAGATGGGAAGTCAGGTGAACCAAATGATAGGACAAACTGATTATTTTACAATGGAATGCAAGAAGTCTTATAGCAAATGGACAGGAATTCAAAGGATTTGTTAAAGAGCTTAAAGAGAAACCAGATATTATTTGTGTTCAGGAAACATGGCTGAAACCCACACTGGATTTTGTTATAAAAGGTTATGTTAGCTTACGGAGAGACAGGGAAGAGGGAAATGGAGGGGGATGTATAACATTTATTAAAGAAGGAATACAATACAGATTAATACAGATAGGTATTGATTTGGAATATATAGTGGCTGAAATATGGACTGAAGATGGAAAAATGAAAATAGTAAATTTTTACAACCCATGCAAAAAGCTTTATGTGGAATCATTAAACATGATTAATTCAGACTTGGATGATAAGGTTATTTGTTGCGGGGATTTTAATGCACATAATACACTATGGGGTAATTATGATGATGAAAATGGAAGGGTGATTGAAGAAATTATGGACAATAAAAATTTAGTATGTCTTAACGATGGACATGGAACAAGACTGAATATTAGAAATGGTTCAGAATCAGCTATAGATCTCACAATAGTTTCTGACACATTAGCAGCTAAATGTACATGGCAGATTATTTCAGACACAACAGTAGGAAGTGATCATTATCCAATAGTCACAACAATAAATTTTACATTGAGAAACTGTGAAAGAGTAGGAATACAAAGATGGTTATTTAATAAAGCTAAATGGGATATGTTTAAACATATTAGTGATCAAAAAATGAGTAAAATTAATATTAATCAAAATATTGACAATTTAAATAGTTGCATTTGTGAAGCAATCCTAGAGGCAGCAAAACAAACTATTCCAAGATCGAGTGGTGGAAATAGGAAAAAGATTGTACCATGGTGGACACAAGAATGTGACAAAGTCATTAAATCTCGAAATAAAGCGTTCAAGTTACTAAAAAGAAATCACAACTTCCAAAATTTAATTGAATATAAAAAACTGCAGGCTGAAGTACGGAGGACAATTAAAAGTGCAAGGAAAGAGTTCTGGACATCCTTTTGTAATTCGGTTGGAAGAGAAACTGATATTAGTAAAGTTTGGGGAATGATTAGGCAAATGAATGGGATTAAAAAACAATATGGATTACCAGTTTTACATGAAAGTGAGAGAACAGCAATTTCAGACCAGGAAAAAGCAGAAATGTTAGGAACAAACTTTAGCAAGATTCATAGTTCAGAAAACATTACTAAAGAAAGGCAGCGAAGGAGACAAATGACTTTAATTGAAAATGAACACTTATTAACCCAACATGATGAAACTTCAGATTTACTAAATGTTGCATTTTCAAAGTCAGAACTGAATCGAGCAATAAATAATTTCAGAGAATCCGCTCCAGGCAAGGATCAGATCCGTTATACAATGATATATCATCTTAATGATTCATCCAAATGGGAGAAAGGGGAAATACCACAAAGTTGGAAGGAAGCCATAATAATCCCAATATGCAAACCAGGGAAAGATTGTACTAACCCAGGTAGTTACAGACCCATTTCATTACCATCCAACATCTGTAAAATCATGGAGAAAATGATCAATAATAGACTGACATATCATATAGAGATGAAAGGTTACTTAGCTGGATACCAAAGTGGTTTTAGGAAAGGAAGGAATATAATGGATCCATCTTTATGTTTAGAACATGAAATAAGGAGGGCTCAAGTAAATAAAGAAAGTGTTGCAGCGGTCTTCTTTGACATTGAAAAGGCGTATGACATGATGTGGAAGGAGGGGTTGTTAATTAAGCTGTGTACATTGGGTATTTCAGGTCATATGTTTAGATGGATCAAAGATTTTTTGTTGGGCAGAACTATCCAAGTTAAAGTAGGAAAGAGCTATTCTCAAAAATATTTTGTTGAGAATGGGACACCTCAAGGAAGTATAATGAGTCCTCTACTATTTTCGATAATGATCAATGATATGTTTTATGAAATTGGAAATGAGATAGGAGTTTCTCTTTTTGCGGACGATGGAGCAATTTGGAAAAGAGGAAAGAACTTGGAATTTATTGTTAAAAAATGCAGGAGGCTATTACAAAGGTAGAAGAATGGTCATATAAATGGGGAGTAAAATTTTCAACTGATAAAACGAAAGTAATGTTTTTCACAAGAAAAAGAAATGAATGCAAATTAAAACTCAAACTCTATAACCAGGAATTAGAGAAAGTAAAATATATTAAATTTTTGGGAATATGGTTAGATGAAAAGCTAACATGGAAGATACACATTCAAAACATTCTAGATAAATGTAAGAAAGTTCTAAATATAATGAGATGCTCAACAGGAAGTGGATGGGGTGCAGACAGAATTGCATTAAAAACTATTTATACTGGATTGATAAGGTCAATATTAGATTATGGATGTGTGGTATTTGGATCAGCAGCAGATTCGGTTCTTAAAAACCTTGATCGCATTCAAAATCAAGCATTAAGACTTTGTATAGGAGCTGTTAGAACAACTTCAGTGGCAGCTTTACAGGTAGAAATGGGGGAAATGCCATTAGAGTTAAGAAGATCCCAGTTATCAGTAACCTAATGGGCAAGTTTGCAGGGCCACAATCACTTTCATCCAACACATAACACCCTAAAACCCTGCTGGGAGAAGGAGAGGAAAAAAATAAAAAGCTTTGGATGGTCAGTAGAACAGAAAGCTGCAGAACTAGGAGTGGCTCAAATTGTTATTAGTCCAACTGTCCCATTACCTGTAATACATCCATGGATTCTCCCTGAAGTTAAAACTGACTTTTCAATACTTGAAAAGAAGAAAGATAAGAAATACAATTTAAATCACCATAGTATACAAAGTTATATTAATAGCTATTATGACTACGTTCAAATCTACACAGACGCATCCAAGGATTCACATGATAAGATGGGAATAGCATTTGTTATTCCAGAATTTTATGTCTCAACTAATAAAAGGATTAACGATAGACTCTCGGTGTATACAGGGGAACTGCTTGCAATACTTTTAGCAGTACAATGGATAGAGGACATTAGACCACTGAAAACAATAATATGTTCGGATTCAAGCTCATCATTGCAAAGTTTAAACAACAATAACTCAGAAAGTAGACCAGATATTCTTCTAGAAATTCAGCAGACACTATACAGAATACAAAAAATGGGACTCAGTAGAATTTTTGTGGATACCGGCACATATTGGAATAAATGGAAATGAGATGGCAGATAAAGCAGCAAAAGAAGCCACAAAACATATTACTATCGATATGGAAAATAATTTCAGTAGATTAGAAACTAAGAACATCATCAAACAAAAACTGAAGGAAAAATGGCAGAAACAATGGGAAGAAGAACGAAAAGGAAGATGGTTTTATAAAATACAAAGGAAGGTAGGAGAAATTAGAAGTGGGAGGAAAAACAGGAGAGAAGATATAATAATATCTCAGACTCAGAACTGGACACACTGGGTTGAACAGCACACTGTTTAAAATGGGGAAAAATAATACAGGAAATTGTGGCTTTTGTGGCCAGGAAGAAACAGTAGAGCATGTTATGTTAAACTGTAATAAATATAATAAGGAACGATATATTCTTACCCGAAATCTTGAAGAGATTCAAACAAGATACAAGTTATCAGAAGTGTTGAGGGAAGAAAAATGTTATCCATTGCTATTTCAGTTTCTTCGAAATACTGGTTTATTTGGAAGGATTTAATTAACGTTTAAAGTATTTTCTAGGATTTGTCTTTTTTATTTTATTTATTTTTATTTATTTATATATTTATTTACAGCCCCCCCCCCCCCCCCAGTATAATTAGTCTAGATATTATAATCCTGATCCACACTCCTTACCAGTTGGTGGCGGTAATGCACCATTAAGTTGTTTGCCAACCGCCAAAAAACACCACAAGAAGAAGAAGTCTGGTGCCAGAATATCAAAAGCCCTTGGTGAGTAGTCTTCCAGCGTTTCTCTCTAGTATCCTGATCTTGTTCTCAGTCTCCTGCCTGCTCCTGGACCTCTGATTTTTGTCTTGCCCTTTTGTACCTCTGCTCATCTGTCTTTTTGCTGCCGTTACCTGCTTGTTTTTTGGACTCCGAGTTTTGCCTTGCTCTATGGTACTGTCGCCTTTATCAGATCCTGTTGCCATCCTTGTTCCTGCCCACAACTCTGCCTCTGGATCGCCCACTCAAGGCCACCGACGCACACCGCCCCTCGGTGACATTTCCGTGCTGTCCAGCGCTCTGTCTCCGGCTCATTGAACCTTACAATTCCCAGTTCCGGCTCCTTGACCACCAACACCAGCCGAGTGGTAGCTCTTTGTTTATTAATAAAACCTTTAAACCACTTCTGAATTCTTGTGTTTCTGATCCAACTTCAATCCTAACACTGGATGTAGCTCCACACCTAGTTAAGTTTTAGAGTCTACCTAATTTAAGATGGCCTCCACAGCTATCAACCTCAGTCATAAAAATAAAAAACTTTTACAGATACTGAGCTCAATATGCTGTGGTAACAGCTGAGATTAACCCTCAACACATACTCCAAGCACTAACCCACCTCGCAGGACCTCTTACAGTTCCATGTTGGTCAAAATGGCTTCAACAACCGTCTCATCACAAGATGGTTTAAGACTGAAACTCTGCCACGTAAGGGAGTGAAATATGATAAGAAATAATTAATTCAAACTTTGTTTATACAGGTTAGTCTAATTGAGCCTTGAGGGCTCTTCTACAAGAGAGACCTGATTTTAACAAAGAATGATGACAACAGCCAATCATAAAAAGCATATAAATTGAGGAAAAATTAATGAAAGCAAATATTAAAAAATGAAACACAAACAGCTAGGTTGTAAAGCAATGTCTGTCCGTCCATGCATCCATTTTCTTCCGCTTATCAGGGGTCTGGTTGCGGGGGTAGCAGCTTAAGTAGGGAGGCCCAGTCTTCCCTCTCCCCAGCCACTTGGCCAGCTCCTCCAGGGGAATCCCAAGGCATTCCCAAGCCAGCCGAGAAACATAGTCCCTCCAGCATGTCCTGGGTCTTTTTCTGGGCCTCCGTCCGGTGGGACGTGTCCAGAACACCTCACCAGGAGGCATCCTAGCCTATCTCTAAGGGAGAGCCCAGACACCCTGCGGAGAAAACTCATTTCAGCCGCTTGCATCCGAGATCTCATTCTTTTGGTCACAACCCAAAGCTCATGACCATAGATGAGGGTAGGAACATAGATCGACGGTAAATTGAGAGCTTCGCCTTTTGACTCGGCTCTGATTTTTGTCTTGCCCTTTTGTACCTCTGCTCATCTGTCTTTTTGCTGCCTTTACCTGCTTGTCTTGTTTTGATATCAAAACCAACAAGTATTACAACTCATAGTGCTACAATAATCGATAATATTTTCACAAATGTAACAAATGGTGATGTGATGGGAGGTATTTTAAAGAGTGATTTGAGTGCTCACTTACCAGTTTTCACGATTTATAAAAATGATCAAAGCATTACAAAAGAAATTACAATTAAGAAAAAAAACAAACATAAAAAAAAGCAATGGACAAATTAAAAGATGATTTACATAAACGAAGCTGGAAAGACGTGTATGTTGATGATGTGAACAGATCATATGATGAGTTTATGATGAGTTTGATGGTATTTGGAAATGATGGCTATGGGCTGGGGTCAGGTCGGGTCAGATTAAAAAAAAATCCTAATGCAACTCTAAAGCAGAGCGCTACCTCTAGTTTTTTAGCAGCACGCCTGCATCAACACACTATCACACAACAATACAGCAATCTATAGTAATGACCCAGACAAGCAAAGACCTTGTATAAAAATTTACCTGAATTTTTCACTTTGATCAGAAGCAGGGGTGATGGAGAGTGTCCGTGACACTCCGTCCATTGATGATGCATAAGTGTACTAAGTTTCATTAAATTATTTTGAGTGGATCAGAAGTTATGGGAAGGACAAGAGAAAGTTTACAAGTGGAAGGAGACTATACCAAAATATGTTCCGCCTGCGACGAGCGTATAAAAGTCAACCCTACTGGTCCCTCTTGACATCTGTCTGCAGTTCAATGATATAACCAATGAAATTCATCAAAAGTTAACTTAGAACTTGTCTCTGAATGTTTATTTGAAAAGCCAGATATTTTTTTCCATTTCCTGTAAATTTATGTTTTGGGTGATAAAATGTGACAGCCGTGATACAAAGTATCTGGAGGATCTGTGACGCAGGAAATCTAGAACAAACAAAGTCGTAACATAAAATAAACTGAACCACAGCTGCTTCCTAATCCTTAGCGGGTCGTTTTGATGTTTACGTCTCACAAAACGGTGAGTAAAAGAAAATGTCTGAAGTTAAAACTCACATTAATTTCAATCAGTGCTGTTCCTTCTGTGATGAAACAATTCTGTTATTTCAGAAATGCTTCAGTGGTTGACAACAAGGACAAATCAGTTTTATCAGTGGTGTCATCGAGGGCCACTATCCTGCATGTTTCAGCTGTTTTCAGGTCTCCAGCATGTCTTCAAGTTCTGCAGAAGCCCCTTAATCACTCCTTTGGTCAATTCAGGTGTGCTGGAGCAGAGAAACATCGGAAACTATAGAACAGTGGCCCTTGAGGACCAGGATTGGGTACCCCTGACCTATAAGCTCATATCATTTCTTTATATAGCTCAGTCATAAAATCAGATGTGAGAGTGTGCACAGCGTACCCGTCCCATTTCTCTCAGCTTGGTTAACATGACGACTATGGTGGAGTTGTGCTCCCACAGCATCCTCCAGTAATCCTCTGTGGTCTCAGCCAGTGGGCCTTGGGTTGCTATATACGCCCGCTGCTGCCTGCAAGCACAAAAACACAACAAAGGTATTAAAACCTCCACAGGAAACACCAACAGCAGATAACACATAATGTTCTGTTAGAACCTGTATCCATCAATGAAGCTGGCGTTGATGTAGTCTGACCCTTCCACTCCTCTGATTGGCTGCAGACACACGCGCGTCGTCTCGTAGGGCATGATGTTCACCAGCCGGTTCTTGAACTTGTTACATGGCAGGTTGGCACTTACGAACCGAGATGTGTGAGCCTTGGCACTGGCCAGACGCTGGAAAATAAAGAAATATATAAGCCTATAAATGATGCCAAATCAATAGGTTTTTTCATCCATTCATTATCTTTTACCCGCTTCTTCCATTTTGGGTCACGGGGTTGCTGGTGCCAATGTCCAGCAATCACTGTTTGAGGGGCAGGGTACATTCTGGACGGGTCACAAGTCCATCACAGGGCCACATAGAGACAAACAAGACAAACAACCATTCACTCTCTCACTCGCACCTAGAGACAATTTAGAGTTACCAATCAGCCTAACATGCATGTTTTTGGTCTGTTGGAGGAAACCGGAGTACCTGGAGAAAACCCACGCATGCACGGAGAGATCAACCTTTATTTATACAGGTAAATCCCATTGAGCCTCGAGGACTCATTTACAAGAGAGACCTGAAATGAGAACATGCAAACTCCACCCAGAAAGGCCCCCGGACCGGGATTTGAACTGGGGACCTGCTCGCTGAGAGGTAGCGGCTCTACCAGTTGCACCACCATGCTGCCCTCAATAGGTTTTTATGATCGACAACAAAGAAAGTATTTCACGTCTTTAGGCGAAAGAGTTACGAAAGGTTATGAAATCTGAAGTTTAAAATTAAAACAATCCTATGTTCAGAAAGGGCTGAGTTACAGCTGTTTTGGATTATGGCGTTATGAACAAGCTCATGCAAAATGTCACAAAAACGTTTTAACTGTATGTTTTAGAAATGACTCTCAGCTACTACATCACCAAAGTTTTGCTCAAATTCTGTAAAGTTGGCCGGGTTATGACCATCTCATGACATATCGCGCTAAAATGAAAGACAAATGAACACAGTCATGGGTAAAATGTTATTTATTTAGCCAGTTCAATCGACAGTTCGATCGATCGATCAATCGATCGATCAATTAATCAATCAACATTTATTTAGGGAGCCCTTTGCCACAGTCAAAAATGTGCACAAAGTGTTTCACAGCACAAACGTTAAAACAATAAACACAATACCGGAGGGCCACTAGGTATTAAAAGCCTGCCTGCATAAAAAAGCTTTTAAGTTTAGATTTAAAAAGGCCCAGATCAGTGATGGAGCGCAGGTCCTGAGGAAGTTGGTTCCACAGTCTAGGTGCTGTGACGGTAAAGGCTCGGCCTCCCCAACTCTTGTATTTGGACTTGGGGACAAACAGTAAAGCTGGATTGGTTGACCTTAAGGTGATCTCATACTTACAGAAAGTTACTAAATCAGCTAAATAAGGCTGGAGAAAGACCTAATGCTTTAAAAGTGAACAAAGAGAGCCCAAAAAGTTAAGTTAGGTCCTCTGGACGTTTTTTTTTTTAAATTGCGCATGAACTTTGATGTTTTGAACCGCTCTGGCTATGGCTGTCTCAGATGAGTCGACGGGGGAGAGAGCGGACTTCAGAAACCATCTTACCACCATCAAACTGGTTGGCCCACTATGTGAGTAAGCTACTTATGGGACTGAGTTTGTTGTGGCTTCTTGGACTGATGAAGTGTTTTGGATGAAAGACGAAATGTTTCATCATAAAAAGAAACCGTCCAGAGGACCTAACTTAACGTTGTTGTATTTATTTCCTAGATTATAGAGCATGAACTTTGATATACAACGAGAACTTAAAATCAACTGGACAATGGATCAGAAGTCAATGGAGAGAGAATAAAGCAGCTCACTTCTGGGACTGTTGGTTAAAAGACGGTCCGCAGCGTTTTGTACAAGCTGAAGGCGTCTGATGGAGGACTGGGAGATTCCTACATACACAGCATTACAGAAGTCAACCCTTTAGCTGACGAAAGCATGAATGGTCTTTTCCAGGTCAGAACAATTAAATAAAAAGTTTTATTGGTTAAAAGACGTAACTGAAAAAATCTGGCGTTGAACATTCAAGAACCTTATTGAAATGCAGTCAACCCAAGGCCCAGTGGGTCCCTGTCAAACCGGACGAGGGAAACTGGAAGATCGTCTGAAGCCGGGCAGGCCTCAGGATATTCAGTCAGACGTCTTAAATTGAACAAACAAAACGGAGGCGACTTAGAGGGCTCAGGGAATGGAAGAGGGAATATAATAAGATGAATAAGAGGAGGAGAAAATCAAGAGTTGGGGTGCAGGAAACCACAAGGCCCCACACTGTCTCAACTCACATATGTGAACCACACTTGATCCTACACCAGCAAAAACAAAAATAAAATACATCCAGCCCCCTAAAAGCAGACATAAAAACACATTCACATGCATGTATACGTGCAGACAGGCAGACGCAAACGCATAAAGACCTCCCTCACATTCGACCATTGGATGACTTGGCCTCAAATGAAAGACAGAGCGGCAGAGAACAGGCAGAGACAGACCGCAGACGGTGGGGGAAACAATGGGGTCTCGTGAACCGAGCCTCGCCTAACAGCAGTACCTTATATTCTTACAGGCAAACAGATCTGGAAAATCCCAGTGACCGCAAATTCACCGCTCATCTGGGCACCATGAACCCTGCTTCCAGCATCAACAACTTCAGTCTTCATGTCGTTCATACCTAATCCAGCCCCGTATTATCAATAAACAAAAAAAAAAAGTTTTTTTTCTTTGATTCGACACATTCTTTCTTTGAACTCAACGAGTCGAAGAAAGAAAAACACGACGTCTTAATGTGGAGCTGGATAACCACATTTGTTGATTTTCTCACACACACACATCTCCAGATTTAAGTCTTCCATGAAAAAGCAGAAAAAAAGAAAATCTCCCACATTTTCAGTGTTTTCTTGATGAAGATAGAAGTTTCAGATGGTGGACCACAACGTCCCCTAAGTGTTCGAGTCAGATGAAATCCTGGGACGATCCTGACATACGGTTAACATTTACACAGGACTGAAAAAACATGAGTGAGCGCTCCGTTCGCTGTCGTTCAGAGGAGAGTGCTGCTACGAAGACAGAGGAATGCTGGGGCTTAGGATGAAGGAGACTGGAACAAGTCGCTTTATGTTGACTTTACCCTCTGATCGACTGAGCAGATACAAACCACTGCAGGAAGAATCACACACACACCTGCTTTAGCCATATACTCCACAAACCTGGACCAGTCAGGTCTGCAGGGCTTTCATTGGGGAAGAGGTAAACCAAATAAAATGACAAGCGGTACGCCGATGTCCCCGTTACCGAAGGATTTGAATAGTGAATGTTTGTAGTATTCCAGATGAGTGTTTCTCTGGACCGGAATAGAACAGGGAATGCAGGTAGAGTAGGAGTTACAGAGAACAGAGGTAGTTTTGTTGCTTGCCCGACATGGCACAGCATGACGAATCCTGGCGAGTAGAGGGAGAAATTTTATCCATGACCAGGCGCAATGGTGGAGCCAGGAGGTAGCCAATGGTGGCCTTGGCTACCACAGATTAACCTTAGACCACTCCAATCATTTGGTGAAGCTATAATTTTAAGCAATATAAAAACTAGAAAGCATAGTTTCCTCAAATAATTGTGTTAAACGATTTACAGTAGTCCCTTGTTTATCGCTGGGGATCTGTACCCTGAAGCCCCGCGACAAGTGAAAGACCACGAAGTAGGAATAGTAGTAAAAGTAGTAAGTAGTAGTTTATTTTAATATACTGTATATATATATATATATATATATACACACACATATATATATACTGTATGTATATACAGTAGTCCCTCGCTACTTCGTGGTTCGTTTATCGCCGACTCGCTCTATCGCGGTTTTTCAAAATAAGATTAGACTTGACACACAATTGGCTGATCGATGGATGAGCCGCACGATCGGCATGGCATTTTTATTTCAAATAAATAAACACTCCTGCAATATTCTTAACAATGTTTCTAAACTCTAAACACTAAAAAAGCACAGAATGTCATGATTTCAGCTTGCAGCCTCGGCTGCTCTCTACCACCTGCCAGCACTCTTGGCCACGCCCACTTCTCCGCTGCAGAGTGGAGATCTGACATGCTGCAGCAGGGAGTTTCTCCTTCAGCTGTTGACTGCACACAGGAAGAGGGTTTTTCTACATTTGTGGGTTGCACACAGGTGCAGCAGGTGCTAATTAATTTAAAATAATTTATTTTAAATAAAAATTCCATGCTGATCATGTGGCTCATCCATCGATCAGCCAATTGTGTGTCATGTCCTATCTTACGTTGAAAAACTGTGATAGAGCGAATCCATGCAAAATGAACCCCAAAGTAGCGAGGGACTACTGTACACATTTTGTGGTTGCCATCTTGGATTTTGACGTGACAACCCAATGTTTGATACTGACCTCCCTTATGCCTAGTTGCAGACACACCAAATAGGAAGTTGGCCAGTTGCTTATTTTTAGTTATCCAGCTAACAAAGTTCACATACATACATACATACATACACACACACACACATACATACATACATACATACATATATATATATATAAAATAGGGTGGCAGCCATTTTGGCTTTTGACATGGCAACCCAGATTTTTCAAAGGAAGCTTTCTCAAGTCTAAGTGGAGCCACAGCTATTTTTAAAGTTATCATGCTCATAACATGCATACGTGGACAGACGGAGGGTATTCTCCCTTTTCGCTCTGCAACAATAAAAATTAAAATAACCTTAGTGTTTGTGTTTTTTATTTTTGTTAATCGTTGTGATTTTGCACTGGCTTCTTAAACCTTTAAAATTATGACTTTCTCTTGAGAATGTTAGTGGTCAACTTTATTTTACCATTTGGTTTTTGCTCAGCCAATCTGCTAATAGTGATTCTTTTTGAACTCGTCAGTGGCATTCATGAGGCTATAACTCTTGATTTATCAAATCTCCACTAGATGAAAGCTTCTGTAGGAGGACCTGAACTCTCAAATCTTAGTGAAAGATAATACTTGAAGGCTAGACTTTAGCAATTTTTTATTACCAGAATGTACAAAAACTCTCTAAAAGTCTTCGGTTGGTCCAAAAGGCTGCTTCCTGAGTTTTGATGAGAGCTAGGAGGAGAGAATACATTTCTCCACTTTTAGCTTCGCTCTCCTGAAGGAGTTAAAATTTTTCACAAAGCTCTCAACCAAGCTCCATCGTACATTAAATATCTTTTAGTTTCATATTTTCTCAGCAGAGCACTTTGCTCTTAGATGGCAGGCTTAAGCAAGCTTTAAACATTTAGATTAAAGACCAGTGAAGTGTAACAATTGCAAGAAGTTACATTTTGCTAGTTTTGTGCAACTTTCGTTTATAAAAAGTGTTCTTGGTTCTGTTCCAGAGGTAGATTGTAAAATAAATGTAAAAGCCAGATGTACAGGGAAGCTGTTAACAGACACTGGAAACCAGAGGATCAAAACATTGTGGGTGTCCAAATACTTCTATAAAAAGTATTCAGTTGATCCAAAATGCAGCTGCCAGAGTTGTAATGAGAGTTAGAAGGAGAGATCATGTTTCTCCAGTTTTAGCTTCTCTCCATTGGCTCCCTGTCAAATTCAGAACTGAATTCAAAATCTTACTTCTAACTACAAAGCTCTCAACAACCTAGCTCCATCTCATATTAAAGATATTATTATTCCATATTTTCCCAACAGAACACTTTACTCTCAGACTGCAGGTTTACTTATAGTTCCTAGAGTTTCCAAAAGCAGAATGGGGAGGAAGATGTTTCAGTTATCAGGCTCCTCTCTTGTGGAACCAACTTCCAGTTTCTGTTCGTGAGGCTGACACATTGTCCAGTTTTAAGACTGGGATTAAGTCTTTCTTTTTTGATAAATCCTATAGTTATGGTTGGCTTGGTTTCCTGAGCAATCCTTTAGTTATGCTGCTACATGTTTAGACTGTTGGAGGATAAATTGACCACATTTCCTCACTCTGCTGCTGTTTTTACTTGCTCTACTCTACCTCTTTTGTATTTGTAATTATTTCTATCTTAACGTGTGTTTTTGTCTTTCTTCCAGTAAGGGGTCCACCTGCACCATTCTGGTTTCGTCTGTCTCTCCTTCCTGTCTTTTCAACCAGCCGGTCAAAGCAGATGGCCACTTGTCCTGAGCCTGGTTCTGCTGGAGGTTTCTTCCTTTTAAAGGGAGTTTTTCCTTTCCACTGTTGCCACTGTGCTTGCTCAGGATGGGAGACTGTGGTGAAACGAAGATTCAACACAATCTGCTGGATTCCTTAGATAGAGAACTTTTACTAATTGGCTTTTATAATGTATGTGAATGTTCCTGTAAAGTGCCCCGAGACAACTGCTGTTGTGACGTGGCACTATATAAATAAACTGAATTGTTTAATAAATTTTGTTTTCCATTTAGAGGTCTTTAGATTTGAAACAGTTTGTCAACAGTAAAACAGTGTTACCTAATCCAAAAAAATTAAAGTCAGAGGTCCATTGGACAGGTTCAATAAGAAAAAATAATTGTAGAAACGTTTCGTCTTTCATTCAAAAGACTTCTTCAGTCTGAGGAGCCATCCAGAGGACCAGACTTAACTGTTTTGGATTGTTCTACCTGGATTATTGAGCACGCATCAGGATAGTGTTACATAATATTAGAGTTATTAACTTTCAGGCGAAACAATGGCTAAAACAAAACCAAATCTATACATGTAAACATTTTACATTTATTTCGGCTGCTCCCTTCTTCAGGGCTCACCACAGCGAACTAAGTCGCACAAAGACTTGGCAATTGTTTTTCGCCGGATGTCCTTCCTGACACAACCACAGAACGCCGAGCTACCACAGCCCTCTGTGTGGAGCAGAGAGCTGCATCTAGGGCACCCGGGGGAGCAGATGGTGAGATTAAGGGCCTTGCTCAAGGGCCCAAAGTGGGACGAATGAAGGTAGAAGCAAGGTGCTTCACCTTTCCCACCCACATTTTTATGTTGTCTGTACCGAGAGTTGAACCGGCAACCTTCCGATCACAGGCCCACCTTCTCTAACCTCTGTGCGACAACTCCCATACATGTAAATGGTAAATGGACTGTACTTGTATAGCACTTTTCTATTTTATCAAGACACTCAAAGCTCTTTGCACTACAATCTGTGCCTCATCTACCCATTCAAACTGCACTTTACTAGATCTGTACAAGGATAATCTGAACCTGTAGAGACTAATCAGAGATTTAGATCACATTCATACACCGATGGGACACACATCAAAGGCAATGAGGGGTTTATTGTCTTGCCCAGGGACACTTCAGCATGTGACTGCTGGTGGAATCAACCCCCAACATTGGAGGGTTGCATTGGAGGACGACTGCTCTAACCACTCAGCCACAGCCGCCATGTACATTAAACTATACATCCTAAATTTGTCTGTTTTTTTTAATCCCATGCACATACTTTTGTTTTTCTCCTGTTCTTAATGCATACATTTTATGTGCATGTTTGTGAGATTCCTATTTTTATTGTTTATTTTAGATGTGCAGTTGATTAAAAAAAGCCTAACCAAAGATTGTACACTGCAATGGTTATATTAGAATGAAACTAGGTTTTAGGTCTTGTCCATGATTTAAATTAGGTTAAAATAAATAGCAAAAAAATAAAATGTCTGTCACTAGAAATCTTAATATACAGTTAAAACCTCAGGTTATTGGACAGACGTACAGTAAGTGGCAGCTGGCACTTGGTAGAAACCCCTCAGCCTATACTCCACTATACTGGGCAGAAAAAGGTTCAGCAGACATCTTTTATAGAAATTAGTTGGTGTTTCTTTGGATTTTATTTTAAACACCTTACATGTAGCTAACTTTGAATTTAGCCAATAGAAAACTTCCACACCAAAGACATGATGTTGCTAATGTTAATTAGCTGCTTAGCTAAAGTGCTTCAAGAAATAACCAACCAACCAACCAACCAACCAACCAACCAACTAAACAAAAAAACAAACAAACAAAAGTTCTTGAGTGTTGCATTGGCTGATTAAGCCAAAAACCGCCCAGATCTAATCATCCACCAAGCTACTGGTTCATTTTCAGTGAGATGTTTCATTTTTATGTGGAAAATTTGAACATGTAAAGGTTTTATCAAAACAAAATGGACCAATGAGAGACACAGATTAGATTTTTCTAAATAACATGTCTGTGCAGCAACTGGACATGTACAATATCCATCCATCCATCCATCCATCCATCCATCCATCCATCC